>NW_021488357.1:300435-304007 GCF_001605985.2 Dendrobium catenatum | reverse complement strand
GGTGGATTCTCCCGATCTCTTCCACACAGGTTAACGTCGTCGAGCAAAGGCTCCGACATACAACCTCGGAAAGGTCTTACATCCTTGGTGGATTCTCTCGACCTCTTCCACACAGGTTAACGTCATCGAGCAGGGCTCTGGCATACAACCTCGGAAAGGTCTTACATCCTTTGTGGATTCTCCTAACTTCTTTCACACAGGTTAACGTCATCGAGCAGGGCTCTGGCATATAACCTCGAAAGGTCTTACATCCTTGGTGGATTCTCTCGACCTCTTCCACTCATGTTAACGTCATCGAGCAGGGTTCTAGCATATAACCTCGAAAAGGTATTACATCATTGGTGGATTCTCTCGACCTCCTCCACACAGGTTAACATCATTGAGCAGGGCTCTGGCATACAACCTCGGAAAGGTCTTACATCCTTGGTAGATTCTCCCGACCTCTTTCACACAGGTTAACGTAATCGAGCAGGGCTTTGGCATACAACCTCGGAAAGGTCTTACATCCTTGGTGGATTCTCCCGACCTCTTCCACACAGGTTAAGGTCTTCGAGCAGGGCTCTGGCATATAACCTCAAAAAGGTCTTACATCTTTGGTGGATTCTCTCGACCTCTTCCACTAACGTCATCGAGCAAGGCTCTGGCATATAACCTCGGAAAGATCTTACATCCTTGGTGGATTCTCCCGACCTCTTCCACACAGGTTAACATCATCAAGCAGGGCTCTGGCATATAACCTCGGAAAGGTCTTACATCATTGGTGGATTCTCCCGACCTCTTCCACACAGGTTAACGTCATCGAGCAGGGCTTTGACATATAACTTCGAAAAGGTCTTACATCCTTGGTGGATTCTCTCGACCTCTTCCACACAGGTTAACGTCATCGAGCAGGGCTCTGGCATACAACCTCGGAAAGGTCTTACATTCTTGGTGGACCTCTTCCACACAGGTTAACATCATCGAGCAGGGCTCTAGCATACAATCTTGAAAAGGTCTTACATCCTTGATAGATTCTCTCGACCCCTTCCACACTGATTAACGTCATCGAGTAGGGCTCTGGCATATAACCTCGGAAAGGTCTTACATCCTTGGTGGATTCTCCCGACCTCTTCCACACAGGTTAACGTCATTGAGCAGGGCTCTGACATACAACCTCGGTTAGTTCTTACATCCTTAGAGGATTCTCTCGACCTCTTTCACACAAGTTAACGTCATCGAGCAGGGCTCTGACATACAACCTCAGATAGGTCTTACATCTTTAGAGGATTCTCTCGACCTCTTGCACACAGGTTAGCATCATCGGGCAGGGCTCTGACATACAACCTTGGATGGGTCGCACATCCTTGGTGGATCCTCCTTAACTCCTCTATACAAGTTGAAATGTAAGTACCTTAAGCAAGCATAAATAAAATTCACTCAAGTTGAATAAATGCACTAGAATGTTTAAGCCAAATAAAAATACATCAATAATCTACTACTAAATCAAAGTAGACATCACACAACAATACAAATATCAGGTACATCACAATCGCTAAAAAGATAAATCAATGCAAACAACAGAAACTAGAAATCCTACTCAACATCTACAACCTCATCATCCACATCAAGATCAAGGACCTTTCGAAGATCACTCTATATCTCGTCTCCATCAGAACCTGAAGGAAAGTTATCTGAAGCCTGGCTAGGGGTCACCCCTTCGACTTGAACTCCGGTCCCCCGCTGCATCAGGCGGACCCCCTTAAAAAAGCCTCGAATGAATCCATCTTCAGTACACTGCTGCTCCAAGACCTTCACTTCTATATCATAAACATGATCTCGAGCCTCCTGGACATGATCCTGAATAATAGTCTTGAAAGTTATGGACTTCTTGAAATCCTCAATAACTCTTGAAGGTTCTGTGCCAGACAAAACAGCCTCCTTCTCAGCTATAAGAGTCTGAGACCTCTTATCCTTTGCCACAAGTGATGCTATATTCTCTTCAGAAGCCTTCTACTCCTCCAAAAGTCGGGTGATTGTCGCATGTGCCTCATCCAGATCTATTTGATGCCGATCTTCCTGTCGATTTTGAAGAGACACGAAGTGCATTGTATAGGTCAACTCTGTCATGCACTCGCTCAACTCCTCTTCAAACACTCTTACCTCCTTGACCTTATGGTCGTATTTCCGCTTGAACTCTCTTTGAAGATACTTGATCTTAGTAAATTCACTATTCCAGTTATTAATCTCGATCCTAAGATGTGACAGCTGAAATAAGAATAAAAGTTTATTAGAAGTCACCCCAGAAGAAAAGGAGATAAAAGTATTGAGATATATTACTCACCAAATTGTTAGTTTTACTGTGTCCGATACATCGATGGTTCAAAATAACCTCAGGGATGTGCAACTTGGATGGGGAAGAGTTAGATAGAGCTTTGTTAGTATTTGTCGCAGTCCCCTCCAACCTCTTCTTCTACTTAACCTGGGGGTCTTCACCTCTTGCTGGTCGTTTGGGGGCCACTTTTGAAGTTGGAGCAGGGGGCTCAGGGACCTTAGAAGTCGGCTTCAACATCCTTGCGTCAGACCTCCCAGCATGGAACGATAGCCCAACCTTGAATAAGAACTCTTCCTCGGTGTATCTACTCTTATGACAAACCTCAAACAGAAGATGTTCGAGATCAGGAACCTTCAAGGTTCTCATTATGTCTTCTTCCCCGACATATAGAGGGGATGACAAATCCTTCAACTTCCCCCACTTCTCCATCAAGCCCCAATGTTTCTTCACAAAGAAAAATGCACTGGTCCAGTTCTTTGAGGGATCACGAGTACGCACATCCAACCATTTAAATCTGAAGGTTACACGCCCATGCGTGTCACTGGTAAATCAACCCATCCGTGAAAGATGCTCTGGTGTCAAAGTAGCTCCTCGATCCCTGAAGAGTGCAATCAATCCCACAGTCAGAGACATTGCTCTGAATGAAAATTGGGATAAGTTCACTCCACACCGTTGTAAAACTTCAATCAACTCGGTAGGAGGTGGAAAGCGTAACTCGGCCCGCAAGTGGGTCTCAGAAATGGTCAAGTACCCGGAGGAGGAAGACTAGTCCAATCAGACCTCTTAGGAACCATCGCCTTCACATCATTTGGAAAATGTTAATTCTTGTGAAAGAGAAATAGGAAGTCATTTGTAACAGTCGACGCTGTCTCATCCACCCTCGCTTCTTTATTTGACCTCCGCTCGCAATCATACGGTACGATGTGGTCTCCCCGCATCTCAGGATCTCTCGGTGGAAGGTGATCACCCGACATATCTCCTACGGGTGTTGGAATGAGTATGTGAAATCTCCGAACTTCCTTGTAAAGAGAGGGGCCTTGGAAAACCAAGGGAAAGCCTCAATTGTAAGAATAGAGGGAGAATAAGGAAATCTCCGGACTTCCTTGCAAATAGAGGGGCCTTGGAGGACCAAGGGAAAGCCTCAATTATAAGGACAGAGGGAGAGGAGAAGGTGCAATAAATTAGGTCCAAGGGGGGCCTATTTATAGGAAGAAAGGAGAGTCTCCCTCTCCCTCTCTCCCACTCTCCCTCTCTCCCACTC
>NW_021488357.1:220689-299407 GCF_001605985.2 Dendrobium catenatum | reverse complement strand
ACCAACGCTATCCGTTTTTTTTTTCTTGAGAGAGAAGCAGAATCATTTTCAACTGGGCCAGGCCTCGTGGTTTTTCCCCTTTTAAGGGTTTTCAACGTAAAAAATCTTGTTTTCTGTGTGTGTGTGCTGTATATCCGTGCAAAGCTAAGACGTATAGTTAAAACTCTATCGCCGCGTATATTCAAGCCCGCAACAATTATAAAAACAAGCGCAGCCTAATCTTATTATAATAATCCATTATATAAATATAGATACATAAATTTATATTTTTCTACAATAAAAAACATGAGATTATGTAATTAAAAATAATTATTTAATTCATATTATAGGTATAACAAAAATCAGTTGTCTATAAGTGAATAATGCATATAATAATAGGGTTGGTTAATTATAATCAAATGAAAATGATGACAATGATTATTGATGATTGCCATTAATGATGATTGCCAAAATATATATATATATATATAATATAAGCCTATAGCTCTCTCAACTCTTGAACCTCCATAATATAAAAAATGACATCCTATTTATAACATTTTGGAGATGGATATTTTGATAAATTTATTCAAAATCTTAAATACTCAATTAAAGACCCAAATTGATTCATATGATTAATGTAGATTGCTTACCAGCTTTTAAATGCCTAAATAATATTAGAATTGAATGATCTTAAGCTCATTTGATTCATCTCATTAAACTGATCAATCTGATTATCATCATATAAAATTTAGAGAGTATTTACTCATTTAATTATTATCATGAAGTTTTTAAATATCCTTCAAATATTTTATTTAGGTTCATTTGTACTCATATAGGACCACTTGTGATGTTGATGAGATTGTTTGTTCATACATTTAGTTCAACTATAACTTGTTGAAATCAGAGTTTGAAGGTCTTATATTTAATTCAAAAAGTTTTATATTCAAATCTTATCACGTTTAGAGATATCAAATTTCAAATCATTTTTAACTAATTAATAATAATAAAAAGATAAATTAATTATGACATTAATGGCAGCCACCATAACATCTCATTTTTTTTTAAGACAGCATAATATTTAGTAAACTAAATCTTGATTTTTATAGTTTCTTCAATCAAAAATAATATATTTTATGATTTTTTTTTTAAATTTAGTGTACATATTATAAGTAGTTTGAATAGCTGAGATACTAAATAATTCATATTCATGCATTAATATGTTGATGTGAGCATCTTTTACCTCATTATTATATGTCTCCTTTAATGTCCTAAGCATGAAAATACTCATTTATCTGGCAATAATAGACAATGAGGATTCTTACAAACCTTAACATTAAGTTCATATAGTCCTCATTTTGAATGTGATTTGAAATGGGAAGGCTTTGCATGCTTTGCTTGCCAAGAAATGAAGATGTTGAGAAGGCTCTTGGTGTATCTAAGTGTTAGAAGGAGAGAGAATGTTCGTTGTATATGGTTGGAGCCACGGGTAGCACAGGCACCCGAATGTTCTTAGGTGGTCGTAGTCCGGCGAGGAATTGTACAGTTTGTGATATGGAGACCGGAGATTTAGTGCCTTGGAGGGAAGGCGATTAATTAGGTAGTTCGCCGTTGAGACGGCGTCTGTCCAGAAGTTGTTCGGCAGACCGGAAGCGTGAAGTAAGGTGCGGGTGAGGTCCAGAAGATGACGATGCTTTCGTTCCGCTAGGCCATTTTGTTCCGGCGTATGGGGGCAGCTTAGCTGTTGGAGAATTCCGAGTTGAATGAGAAATGATGTGAATTCGTTGCTCATGAATTCTCCTCCACCGTCCGAACGGAACCACTTGGGAGTCACTGAAAATTGGTTTTGAATCATGATTATGAAATTTTTAAAGCAGTTAAATGTGTCACTTTTGTTTTGCAAGAAATATATCCAACTGAATCGAGTAAAATCGTCTATGAAAACAACGTAGTAGAGAAACATATTAGAACTAGATACAGAAATAGGTCCCCATACATCCGAATGAACTAGCTCAAACGAATGTGAGGTTACAGATTTTCTTGAGCTAAATTTTAACTTGTGGCTTTTCGCCATGCTGCAAGATTGACAAGTGAAATCTGATGGAATGTGAGGAATGTGCGTGCTGCCGGATTCTAAACAGTTAAGGATCTTGTTATTCGGATGTCCTAGTCGGGCGTGCCAGATGGCCGGAGACGTGAGTCTCGTTTGAAGGGCGTGCAGTCCTTGATCTGGTTCTACCTGGATCTGGTAGATGCCATTATGTAGATGACCACGGAGAAGGAGCTGTTGATCCTGAACATCCTTCATTTCAAAGCCGTTAGAGTTGAAGGTTATAGAAACAGAGTTATCTTTGGTTAACTTGGAAACCGAAAGTAAATTGTGAGTGAGTGAGGGAACGTGTAGAACATGACAGAGACGAAGCTTACGAGGTGTGTTCGGTAGAGGGAGCAAACCTTGACCGAAGTGTTGTATCGGAATTGTGGATCCGCTAGCGGTCGAGACAGAGTCTTGGCCGTGATAGACAGAGGGATTTTGAATGGACAAGCTGTCTGCGGTCATGTGGGACGTGGCTCCTGAGTCCATCACCCAAGTTTGTGTTGATTCTTGGTTGGAATTAGATGCGTAGAAGGCTGATGTAGCCTGTGTTTGGTCTTTCTTGGAGTCTTGATTGACGTGAATTTCTTCACTACAGAGGAGCGAGTAGATTGCATCAAGATCGGCCGGTAGAGGGGAGGACCAGATGTATGTCTTGATGGAGTTGTAGCTCGCCGGTAAGCAATTTAGAATGTGAAGAATTATGTCTTCCGGATCTACTATGCTGCCGGATGCGGCAATTGTATCGACTATATTCTTGACCTTAGCCAGGTATTGTTGCATCGTGGATGTGTCCATTTGAACATGATGAGTTCGTTCTTGAGCTGGATGATGCGTGAGCGGCTCGACGATTGTAGTATTCTCTCAAGAACCGTCCATACTTTGTGAGCTGTCGAGTATGTAATGACGTATGGAAGAATTGTCATAGAGATTGTCGAGAATAATGCCGAGACGAGATTGTTGTCGATGAGTCGCCATTGGGCGTACTCGGTCGAGCTGTGATCCGGCGGTGGCCTGGTGGTGCCGGTCAGGTGATTCGCGTAGCCGTTTGCCGAGAGATATTGAAATATCTACAACCTCCACAACGCGAAGTTGTCGGAGTTTAAGGAGTAGGGAAGCAGATTCTTGATGTTTGATATGATAAACTTGAGCGTTGGCGGAAGAATTAGCTCTGCGGTGGTGGCGGTGATCTTGGTGGAGGCGGAGGGAAGAGATGATGTTGATTCTTGATCCCCCATCTAGCTTCTTGATACCATGTTAGAAGGAGAGAGAAGAGGAGCGAAACCACTTGGTGGATGAGATTAAGAAGAGGAGAATACAATGAAAATAAAAGAAATTAATATTATGTATGTGTTGTTATTAAGAGCAGATTACAAGTGTATTTATAAGCCTTGAACCGTATGAGGTACGGTTTTCTGATGTGGGATATTAGCTTTGTTACTGTGCTTACACTAAGTTCTTCAGTTTGTCTATAGAAAATGTGGATGAATTTGGCTAAATGTTTTTTTAGCTAGAAGTAGTTTGCAAGGTGGAATGCAGTTATTATGATTTATGAAGCTTTAGCTCACAACAAATTTTCACAATGCTCTTAGGTGCATCTCTCACTTCCCATTGACTCAAATTTTTCATCATTGGTTGTACCGGTGCTATCTTTGACTCCCATTCATATTTTTTCCATCTATATCACTCACCAAGCTTTGACTAGACATTCAAGATCCTACAATTCTCTATCTATATGCCTGTTTAAATTGATCTATCCTAGACACTGATCTCTCACTATATCCTCTCTATGGATAATTAATCATCTTGTATATAACCATACTATCCATATTTGAAACATTGTCCTATGATCATATAACATTTTCATGCATGTCTCATGTCACATTTTGGGCACTCCGGTAAACTACTAGCTGGTGATATGGGTCATTTTCTAGAATCAACAAACTTGCACTCAAGTGTCAATTAATGACATGACTCGATAACCCAACCCAAACCCTGAAAAAATTATATATTTGGGTCAACCATTTAACCAATGGTTCAGATTTATGTCACAATTTTTAACTTATTTAAAAAATTTGGTAACCTGGATTTGACTTGAATTTAACTCAAGTCCATGTCTCGCACCTACGCATCCACACAATATGTGCTTGTGTGACGCTCGCACTAGCGCTTGTGGCCCTCAAGGCCTCACCCCCACCACATAGCCTATTCTTGTAGCGTTACACTGACACTCATGTGACTCATTAACACCCGTGCTCGCATGACTCATTAGCACCCATGCCACGTGACTCGCTTGCACCCTCGCAGTCGTGCTTGCCTCCCTCGCGACCCTCACCCCGTACTAGCCCCTTCCTTGTAACCTAAGCTCATGCGCATGGACTTGTACCTGAATTGGCATGATGCACTCGTGTATTCGCGCTTGCCTAACTAGTAGCCCTCACACCCATGGGGTTAGCGAGTTGGGTTGGGTCAACCCAAATTAACGACAAGTTAGGTCTGGGTCTAAACTTTTGAACCATTTATCTAAATGTGTTGCTTTATGTCAGAATTATTGATGATGAGTTAGTTTTAAGTTAGACCCAAACCCAACACCAAACTCATTTCTTTCTCCTCTTATCACTTCTTCACTTTCTCTCTTCATACTTATATCTTGTATAAACTAATGAATAGCTAAATTATTTTCTACCAATCTTACTCTCTCAACTAATTCAAAAAATTATTGAATCCTCAGTCGAACTAACAAATGCCTTCATCATCCTTTAGTCCCCTAAAAATATATATATATATAATACTTTTCATTTACAATACAACCTGTTATAGGGTATACAAGGTCAATGCAGTAAACTTAGCTTCATACTACATCACTATCATATTTCCTTGTTCTATTCTCATGAAAGCTTCTTATATCCATTGTTATGCTGACAATCATACAAACCAATCTTTGAAAGTGCTAATAAATTTCTCCCATATGAACTTTTAATAGAACTTTTCTCTATGATATTATATCCACTCTCTCAACTTCACCTTCAAGTAAGAACACTGCTAGTGGTACTTTTCTATTATGTTGGCATTATAAGATATCAAATATCTTCTCTATTCCCAATAGTTATTCTTTAGCTACCTATGGCTTTATTTTTTATTTAAACATTTAGTGCTTTAATTTGTGAAACATTTGTAAGTGTTTATCTTACTCAAACTCCTTTTTACCAGCCACTCTACTTTGTGCATCACCTATCAACTTAGCTATCAAATTGGAGAGCTACATCGTCAGAACTCACTAGGCTACTATATTATGCTCATTTGGTAATTCATGGCCAAATGGGTCCAATGCACTCAGTATAATTCTATTTCCTATCAAGTTATCACTTAATCATCTATATATACATATTATGAATACAAAGGAAATAAATTTTAACACTCCTGATTTCTATTCATCTCAATTAATTATATGGCTCTAATTATAATTAAAATTTTCTACTAATTATTGTTTTGATACCAAATTAATGACGCCCCACAATATAATGTGGAAGAATTTTATATTTTACCTTTTAATTAATCTTCCATAGCCTCTAATATTTATTTATATAAATAAGTCTAGTAAAAGCAATTATAAATTATATATATCAAAATATTTGCATATTCATTCCTCAAAATTTATATAGAATAACCATGGATTCAATTTATAACATCAATCTATATATCATTCCTAATTATAAGAGAAAAAAACTAAAATGAAAAAAATAGCAAAATAAATTAAAACAAACCTAAAAATTCCTCCTCAACCTCACTCCATTGGGTCCTAACCTCTTTTTAAATATATATAAAAATTATAGAGTGAGCTAACTGTTGCAGTCCATGATCCTTAGCCTGAGAATTTGATGATGACAAATAATGTTGATTTGAATTATCTCATTATTCATTGAATATTTTGAATTTTGCTCTTATCTGTGAGTACTAATATTTTAGGGAGATTACATGTTACTCAAGACAACAAGAAGACTCAAGACGAGGTAGAGTAGAATGTGAAGTCTGTAACACTATAATTTTTATTTATTTTTTATTTTCTTGAGTCTGACCATAAAGTGTATGCACACTGAGCAACCATGCACACACACATGAGGATAGTTTTCTTTCAAAGAAAAACTTTTTATTCTCTGTGGATCTTACTATACGAATTTAGATCGTACTTTACAACATGTTATGGCTCAACGGCTATCTGTGAACTTATTATACTGTACGATGTATTTTTAATTCAAAACCCTAACCACCAGATTAATTTAAGTTCTTAATTCATAAATTTTGAAATGGTCGTACTGTACGATCAAATCGTATAGTATGAATATTTGAATACTTACTTAAATTAATCCCCATGATTAGTTAATTAAATTAATGATTAATTACATATTGGTGATCGTACTGTACGACCAAGTTCATACTGTATGATTAACCGAGGCTATTTTTGATAGTCCCGAATATCGTATCGGATGATCCCTTGATTTTTGAACTAATCGTACTAGACAATGTGAACATCATACCAGATGACCTGAAGCTTTTAACAGATTGTACTGTACGATGTGAATCATACCAGTCGATGAACATAGATGAATTTTAGTCATCCCAACATTCATCCTGTACGAATAGAAGAAAATTAACATATTGTACCGGACAATGTTGTATCACACTATACGATGTTGTTTAGAAAAATTATCTATTCGTACTCCTTCATACCAGGACGAAGGCTATTTTGAACTGATCGTATTGTACGATCTTGGAACATAAATGACTAAACTAAAAATTTTGGATTTCTTGGAGCCTGATTTATATATGAAACTTCTGTCTTTTAAAATAACATATGAGAGAGGAACGTGCCAAGAAGGGGACTTCTAGAGAGAGAGCTACTTGAGAAGATTTTGGGTTCGTGAGAGGAAGGAGAATATGAGTTTGTGAGGGAGGAGTGTGTGGATATCACACGGTTGCTCCAAGCCTGCTGCATGCTTGCTTCTCCTATGGCCCGAGAAGATCTTGTGGGAAGCTTTCTAAGGGGGAGATCCTTCAAGGTCCATGTCCTCTAAGGTACCCTGCTTTCTCTAAGAGGGAGAAAAAAGAGAAGGTTCATTTCTATCACCGGGAGGATGACATAGTGTTTGGTACTCCACCACATCGGGGAAGGTGAAAGTAAGGTTTTGTAAAGGCTTCTCCGCCTTGTTGCTGGGAGAAAATGAGACTTACATTTGAGCAGTGAAATTCTTGGAGTGTAGGACTCTAGGGAGTGAACGTAGGTAAATTGGCTGAACCACTATAAATCTTCTGGTGTTATTTTTTTATTCACCGGGAGGATGACATAGTGTTTGGTACTCCACCACATCGGGGAAGGTGAAAGTAAGGTTTTGTAAAGGCTTCTCCGCCTTGTTGCTGGGAGAAAATGAGACTTACATTTGAGCAGTGAAATTCTTGGAGTGTAGGACTCTGGGGAGTGAATTGACTGAACCACTATAAATCTTCTGATGTTATTTTTTTATTTACTGCACTTTGCTTATGTTTTGAATTTTACATTTGTTATAACTACTTGGTGAAAAGATTTTTTGTTATGTGATTAAAATTTCACCACTTACGTGCAATCATGTTTTAATCATTCTGTTCTGCATTAAGTTAAATTTTTTATTTAAAATTTAAAAATAAAAAATTAGAACTCATGTTTAGGATTGTTATTTTATTACAAAAATTTGCAATTCACCCCCCCTCCCCCTCTTGGCGCATCTCATACTTTCACTAACAAATTAGTAAGTTACAAAAACATATGACTATAATCAATACACGATAGTAGAATAATATGCATGTAATTAATAAATCATAATTAGTATAAACATGTAATAATAAGAATAATTAGTTTTAATATGAACAGTGTCATTTTAAATGAGTAATCATAATTGATAAAAGCAGCGCAACTTAAATTAGTGAATAGTAACCATGCAAAGAATCACTAGATTTTGTCATTACTATACTTATGTGAAGTACATCATAATAGGTATGTCTTAAAATGGGCCAAATATAATAGATCTACTCCTCTAACTGGGTCATCACAAGGCCAAGAATTTATATGAACACTTGAACACTATCGTTATAGGTCCTAAGCTCTGGATGAGAATAGTGGAAGGTTGCATTAGGTAGTTGACAGTGTAAAACTAGTCAAATAATTATGACATGAATCTTTTAATACATTGTGTTATAAATAGTTTTTGTTTGAAAATTAAAAATTTTAGCATTTAAATTTTTAAATTTTTGAAGAAATTTATTCTCTTTGAGTTAGTGTTTGGTGACCTACCTTAATCAACCTTAGTGAGATTGATTAGTTATTTTTTAAGCATATTGTCGTTAAACTTCTTAAATTATATTCTAAATCTCTTTGGCATCTTCCTCTAAATCCAATCCATATTTTAATACCAGTCATCCACAATTTAAGCATCAATTAAGCTAATGCAAATGCCCTTCGAAGCCCTTAGCCTACTTTAGGCACCCTTACACCTTGTCTTATTATCCATTCCACTAGAAGGTTTTCAATCTCACCAAAATCTATGTTTTATTATAGATCAAATGTTCACATCCTATGATAATCGTACACCATTATTTTTAGTAAGTTTTTACACTCAAAACTTATTCTCTAAAGTGATCTTGTAATTGGCTCAAGCTAGCCCAATTGGTACTAGTCATGGCATTCCTTTCATTATATCCCAACAAATATCTCATCATTCTAGCAAAACTCTAAAAAACTTTTTTAATTAATAAAATAAATATTCATAAGCACTTTTATTAACTAATTCTACTAAAAAGGCCTCCTATTGTCGTCATTCTAGCTCATGAGGTTATTTTCAAGATGTTTGGGATATATGTAGAATGACCCATTAGGTGTTAATGAATAGTATAAGGTTCTTGAAAGAATACTAACCAAATATATTCCAACTAGATATCTTTAAGGGCATTGAAGGAGTAGTTTCTCCATAAAAAGTCACTCATAATGGATAATTTAACCATGGTGTGTATGCTTGGTATGAGTAGAAAGTTATAGTGGGATGATGAACACATGCCTCAATAAAGATAATCTTCATGAGTATACCTAAATTAAAATCTAGATAGGTCATGATGATGAGGTCATTTATGACTTATTTTATAGGTTGACTGAGAGCTTATTCTCAGGAATTGAGGAGTAGGAGATAGTAGAAGCAGTAATGATGAAGGAATTTATTATAGTGCAAAAGTTGGTAAGGGAGGTTGTTAAGGGTGTTTCTCAAAAAGTAGTAAAAACTCATGATTGAGAAAACTAAGTGGTGAGCAGTTGAAGATCAAGCTATATTAAAGAAGACCATTTAGAAGGTACATAAAGAAGAAATTGTGGAACATTTTATTTCAAAGATCGAGGTAGAGGTGATTATAAATGGCATCAAAATTGTGGTTATTATAAAGATTCAAGGGCTAAGGTGACTACAACAAGAGTGATGGTGCAAGTGGTGGGTGGTCTACTAGGAGATGATTAACCATAGTGTAAGAGAGGAATCAGGGGACTTACCCACAAAATTACCATGCTAATATGATGTCCCTACTTCCTTCCTTTTGGTTAGAGATCAAGTTACAAGAATTCTCCGAGAAGTAGATATAAGCAGATATTCTTTGGCATTCAAAGGCTTGCAATAATATCAATAAGGAGCTTTGATCTATTTTTAAAGAAGAGAAAGAGGAATTCTAGTCCCTTAAATTTAAAGTTAGAGGTTATGAAAAGACATGAGGTATATTGGATGCTCATCGATGTGATTTAATTTCAAGCCCATAAGGTAACTATGTAGATTATTAACATACTCACTTACAAACACCCATGACTATAAATAAGCCTAATAGCGGATGCACGCTGGGGGGTGGCACATGCCTCCCTCCCTTCGCCCATGACTATAAATACGCCCAATAGCGGATGCACGCTGGGGGCCCTGGGGGCATGAGCCCCAATTAACTTAATTAATGCATCCATATATAAAAAAAATTAAAAAGTAATTTACCCTAATTACAGCTAAATATGGTTCAAGCAGAATAATTACATAAGAGACAAATTTTGCACCCTGCCTTCCTCCGTTTGGTTAAACTCTCTACGTGCGGCGTAAGCTTTCTTTAATTTTTTTAGCAAGTTCGATCCTTATTTTTGGTCTAAAATTTCTATATGAGAGCCTTGATCCTCCTTCGCATGCAACAATATGCTTGGAACATGGAATTTATAAGGCCTGATTGCTCTCTTTCTCCTTCTCGTTGACAATTTCATTCTATTTGTAGTTTCTTTCTCAGTGGCAACAAATAAATAAATAAATTTATTATTTTTATACTATTATTTTTAATTAAAACTTAGGCCTCATTTGATTAGATTTATTTCCTCCGTTTTTGTTTGAATAAGCTTTAATCAGCTTGTCATAACTGTTTGGAAGACAAATTTAACCAAAATTACTTTTTATTAAACCACGTATTTTGGGTGGTTACAAAATTTTTTCACTGTCTGCTTATTCGTTTAGACAACACAATTTCGCTACCCAATGTTTGAATTAACCCTCGACTTTCTCATGTCGACCCACGAAACTACCTTCGTCTTCTTCAGATCGCAAGACAAAAAAACTGTCGCTATTTTTTTAGCCCCTTCCATCCGGACTCTCGATTCCTCTCCATTTCGCACGCTAGGGCTCAACATCTCCACTCCTCTTGCTCGACCAAAGTAACCACCATCCTCCCTGACGTCGATCTGTTCAGCCGTCCCGACGCCAGTCCGTCTTAGCATCGACGACCTTTACTCATCCCAACCATCGACCAAACTTCACAGTTGCTGTGATCCCAAGCCCACACTATTCCTAACTAGACCAGACTCGCTTCCCTTCAGATTGGCAATTACTTTCAAGGTACCGTTGTGCCCTAAGGATTTTTATGCTTCTCCTTCATCTACCTCACAATTTCTTTTTTCTTTTTTTTAGTCTTGTTGCTAATGTACCCAAATCACCTCTTACAAAACAAATAATTAAAGACTTATGAAGAATCATAGCGATTTTGATGACATTTGATTTGCATGTAAGTTATACGAGATTATTTTTACTGTAGCACAGTCTTTTAATCAAGTTATAATAGCATTAGCTTGTGCTTATAGATTGTTTTAGTGACACATAATGCTATCTCTGATTCTTCTTAAAAATGACTTCCTTTCAAGCATAATAGGCAAAGCTTTTGGCTATTTATGTGTTTTTTCAAAGCGCTAACTGAACATCCCCCATGCTGATATGATGACCATCATATTTACAACTTCATAATTGTTAACCCATTACTGCTAAGCCATATCATTACCTCTCACTTTCTAATGAAAAAAATAAATTAAGATTCTTCAAATGTTATCATCAGGCATAATTCAATCTAATGTCACTCATTTCTCTTTATTAGTACGTAGTCCTTGTCAAAAAAGAACGGCATCTTGTTATTTTGTTTAGACCACGCTTAAAGAAGGATGTACATTACATAAGGTCTTGTATATTACTAACATATTACTATGTTTTTAACATCTAGATGGGAAATAAAAAAGAAGGATGTGCACCTGCATCATGGGACATAGATACTACTTTAATATATTGTGATATATGTATAAGAGAAATAAAACTGAGAAACAGACCAACTACGCATTTTACTAAAAAAAACAGTTGATGCTTCTAATGATTGGTGGAATGAAAATTTGCAGGTATCTCTCAAATTTGAAATCATTCACTTTATACTCTAAATTCAAACCAGCTCTTACGTAATATAACCCATGATTCATAATGAATCATTTGTTGTACTTTAGGTAATGCCAAATGCTATGAAGTTTCGTTTCAATGGAATACCATCAGAGTTGGAAGAAAAGTTGGATCTTATGTTCAGTCGTATTGTTGCAACTGGGGAGAATGTTTGGATTCCTAGTTCTGGTGTACTTCCCCCAAAACTAATTGGCAATCACACTATCTCATCTGAAGAAGAAGAGTACACTCAAGATGAACAAACACATCTTCCACATGTTCCTACAAGCAACTACGATACACAAAGATCACAACAGAGTGCCACATTATTGCATAAAAGGAAAAGAGTTAGAACTCCTAAGTCGGGGACTAGAGAACTTTTTCTAAATCATGTTGAGGACCTCGTGGATGCTGCAAAATCTATAAGTTCATCTATAAGTACATCAAATAAAAATCGTACAACATTTACTATCCTAGAGGTTTTAGAAGAGACATCTAAAATTCCTGATATATTTGACGTTTTTGAGTTATATGGCTTTGCCTTAGAATACTTTAAAGATAAGGATAACCGGGAGATATTCATGGGTATACTCATTGAAAGAAGATTATGGTGGCTTCGAAGGAGTTTTGATAAAAGTTTCTGCTAACTGCCCATTGAAGAACATGGAATAAGCAAGTACCTAATAGCTCCATCTCTTCAAAATTGAAATCAACAGTTACATCATGTTTATTTTCTGTTCTTGTAGTTGTTGTTATTGTTTTTAGTTGGGTTCATAACATATTTCCTTTGTGTTTATTTAGGTTGTTGCTTATTTCTGTATACGATTCTCGATGTAATTATGTTATGTTACTTTACTAATTCTTCATTCTACTTTAAGTAGTGGGACAAAAGCTTGTTGTTGTTGTATCAGATTGTGATTCACTCATTATAAGACTTGTCGCCACCCTTTAAAAATCCTTTTTTTTTTCTTATTGCCTTTTACATGATTTATTTTTAAACTCCACAAAACTTCTTAAATAATCTTCTAATAATACTATCCATCTTACCACACATAAAACTTGAAGAAGATACACATGCAGGTCTTGTAATTGACCGTCTGCTTTAAGTTTTAGTGCGATAAAAAACACCACCCACAGAGAGTGTCAATTAAATTGCAAAAACAGATGGGTTTAACTAACAAACAGTTTAACTTAAAAACTATCAGATTATTCTCCAACATAACCACTTTTTTAACTTGCCTAGCTTCCAAAGCAAGGCAGCCCTGACATCTTTTAATTAAACTTTTCCTAATCAGCCTTTCCCACTAATATTATTTTTCATTAATTCAAATAAACTATCAAAATTATGATTATGGTTGCAGAGATCTGGAACCAAAAACTTCTGACACCAATTAAAGCCAAAGCTTATTCAAAAAACAATAATTATAGAATCAGAAACAACACAACAAAACTTACAGATCAAAATAATTCAACTTTATTATAGCAGATCTGGATTTAGGATGAACTTGCCCAATTGAAATGATCTTGCCCAATTGGAACTTCAAAAGAAATAGTGCAAAAGCATGTGAACCCGTTTTTACTAGCTTGCTTTCCAACAGAAGCAAAAAACTACAGTTGCAATGAAGTTTATGGTGTAAAAGCTAGTTGTTGTATTCAGTTGACACTGCATATTTATAATGCACTGGATATTTTCCGTAGAAGATAAACAAACAGCTTTATAACTCAATATCATCATTTCATACATATTAATGGGAAAACTTAACAATAATTTTTGTTGGAAAACAACGGCAAAGATTATTTTTTTTATTTTGGTAAATGTATAATTTCATTCATATTAGTTATGTATTTAAAAATACAGAAAATAATATAATCCATAGATAGCAACAACGATTGCTTGAATGATTATTGATTTCCAATGATTCACTGAAGTCTATGGGATGTACTATTTTGATATTTTCTCCTTAGTTGCACGAAACTTTATTCAAATTCTTTCACTCAATGGCCATCAATCCAGGCTGGACAGTTACATATGAAATCCTTTTAAGGCAATCTTCATGAGGCCATTTATATGAAGCAGATATTGGGGATGTTGTTTAGGGGGAGAGTAAAGTATATTCTCTCTTCTTCTTATCTAACCAATCATTGAGAAGGGAGTACTATTAGCTAGGCTTCACTGTTAATATTTCTGCTTTTATGTAATCAGCTGAATGACGTCTTCTATTTTTTATTAGTAATAATCACTACATTATTATATATCATTTAGTAATTTGTAGTATTTGTACTGTTCCAGATCAATAATGGCAGATGATTTGTTAAATTTTGGGGAGGACGAAGTACTTGATGATATGTCAAAAGTTAATGAGCGTAAAGGATCGAGTGGCAGAATTTACTCATATATTACTCACAACGACATGTGCAATTCATGATTACTATGCATTGTATGTTTGCAAGAATCCTTGCATGACATCAACTCAAACGGGAGATAAATGGTTGTGTGAGTTGTTGCATGGCCATCCAAATAGATTTCATATCATGTTCAGAATGTCACAAGTTATTTTTATGGACTTAGTTTCTTTGTTGGATTCATCATATGATTTATATGCATGGATCTCGCAAAACTACTACTCGAGAGGTACTTGCAATAACTTTATACATTTTGGGACATAATGAGAGTATTAGATCAACATGTGAACGCTTTCAGCACTCTACAGAGACGACTAGTAGGTTTTTTTATAATGGTCTGCAAGCATTAGTTCGATTATCAATGGAGATTATTGCACATGTTGATAAATTTTTTCATGATATTCCTGAAAAAATAATTAATGACACACGGTACATGCCATTCTTTAAAGATTGCATTGGTGTTATTGAAGGCACATATGTTGATGCATGCATCCCTGTTGAAGAGCAGGTCGCTTATATTGAACGTCATCATTCACCGACACAAAATGTGATGGCTGCATGTGATTTCAACATGTGTTTCACGTTTGTTTCACCTGGTTGGGAGGGTTCGGCATATGATGCGCGTATATTTAAACATGCAGTGATGGATCCAAAATATAATTTTCTTGCACCACCTCCAGATATTACTAATTTATAGAATGAAATTGTTATATTTATTAATTAGGTTATATTGTATACTAATTAACAAATTTATGAACAGTAAACTTTTACTTAGTTGATGCAGGTTACCCTCTACAAAGGGGATATTTGAAGCCATACTTGGGAACCAGATATCACATACCAGATTTTAGAAGAGGTATGTAGTAGAACTATTATGGGACATAAGGAGCTTTTTGATAATAGACATTCCTCACTAAGAATTGTAATTTAACGTTCCTTTGGCGTATGGAAAAAGAATGAGGAATATTAAGAGATATGCCTAATTATAGTTTTAAGAAGCAGCGTCTTATTGTTGTTGGTACCATGAGATTACATAATTATATTCGACGACATATATCATGAAATGATCCAGATTTCA
The DNA here is from genome assembly GCF_001605985.2 of Dendrobium catenatum. Lineage (NCBI taxonomy): Eukaryota > Viridiplantae > Streptophyta > Magnoliopsida > Asparagales > Orchidaceae > Dendrobium > Dendrobium catenatum. Next base: position 284,076 of record NW_021488357.1, on the reverse strand, counting down.
TAGACAGTAACGTTGATGAAAATTTTATTCATCCAGAGGCATATCAATGCAGAGTAGGAGAGCAAATTGAAGAAAGTAATGTGTTATATGCCGAAGTAGAGTTTGGTGATGACGATGGGGTGGTGAATGAAATGATTGAACTGAGAGAGAAAATTGCATTTGAACTATGCAGTTAGAACATGTATAATGAATATGCAAATGTTTTTTTTGTAAATATGAATTTCCAAATATTTTAATACAAAAAACCTGAAATATTTGTTTAAATGTTTTTTTAACAGCAATCAAATTCAGTTATCATCCTGAGAAGGAGATGATGACATGGTTGTTTATGATTTAGTTAGGAAAGTATTTGTAATGCTATTTGTTTATACCTTTGATGAACAATTGTTGAAATTTTATTGATGTAATATTTTAGAACAATTTTATGTGTAAATTTCAGGATTTGTAATCATTTTGGCTTTATCATGAAGCCCATGCTATTTCGTACTATCTTGTTTGGTTAACTTGCACCGATGCCTGTGACTCTCAAGTCTTAGACTATGAATGATGAATTTTGAAGCATCCAGTGGTCCATGATAATATAAAATCATTATGACCATATGAGTGTAATGTAGTTCAATTGTAGCTATAATTTTAAAAAAATTTGTTTATGTCTGATGTATTTAAAAAGCAATGAGCTGACTATGAAGTAGCACATGTACTAGTTATGATGTTTCAAATCAGTTTTGGCTTGCTTATCGTATCCTGGTTATTAAAAGTTACTAACTCATGTAGAATTCAAATTTTGGAGGTGATGTTACTCCATTAGTTCTCTCAAACGTTTTTTAATAATATGACTGATATTTCTTCCTAAATATTTTAGATATTTCAATTGGTTTGACAATGACCAGTATGTTGACCTTCCTACTTTTATTGACATATATTGATGAATCGTTCATCATTTTCATCAAATCAGATAATCTGCCATCGCTTTATAAAAAAAATATAGAACAATGTCAATTTTTTGAATACATACACATTTAAATAGGTGCCGCATCAAGCCATCAGCTACGTAAGATTCCATTCAGATTTGTGTTTGATTCTTTGTATTTTCTCAAGCTCAAAAATAAGTTTGAAATAGTATTTCTATTACGAAAATAATTTATTTGATAATAAAATAAATTAATTTCCCAACATAATTTTTTTTTTGTTGAAGTTGAGTTTTTTTTATAGAAGAATTAATAACAAAATATTGTAACTATAATAATAAATTAATATGATTTAAATTTTATCATATTTGTAGTAAAAATTATGTTGTATGTTAAAAAATTATGAGATAAAAATGAAAACTTTTGATATTATAAATTAGTAGATAATTAAATTTTTCTTAGAAAGTTATATATATATACGACTCGAAACGGGTCGGGTTCGGGTTCAACATTTCGACCCGATTCAAAAATCGGGTCGGGTTCGGGTTAACCCTTTGACCCGATTTTGACCTGGCAACCCGAGATTGACCTGGCAACCCGAGATTGACCTGGCAACCCGAGATTGACCTGGCAACCCGAGATTGACCTGGCAACCCGAGATTGACCTGGCAACCCGAGATTGACCTGGCAACCCGAGATTGACCTGGCAACCCGAGATTGACCTGGCAACCCGAGATTGACCCGGCAACCCGAGATTGACCCGATTTTGACCCGAAAAAAGGAGATAGACCCATTTTTGACCCGAAAAAGAGGAGATAGACCAATTTTTGACCCGAAAACTAGAAATTTTTTTGTTGGAAACGGGTCATTTGGGTTATGTCGGGTTGACCCGGACCAGAAGCGGGTCGGGTTCGGGTCAGGAAAACTGACCCGTTTTCAAAAACGGGTCGGATTCGGGTTGACCCGAATAGTGCCGAGTCAGTTTCGAATTCGACCCGAACCCGACCCGTGACCCGAAATTGACACGCCTATGTAAACCTTTTTTGTTCATAAGCACTTTATAAAAGTGATACTATTATATTGGAGTTATGGATTGTGCTGGGTGGTTTGCAATTATTTATTTTGGTAAACTTTCATTTTTTTACTATCATGTTTGGATATGATGAAATCAAATAAAATTATATGAAATTTATTAAATACTTTTTTATTTATATTAGAAATAGAGAGACATTTTAAAAGAAAAAGTGAAGCGGATGTAAGTGACAATAATGTGAAATCCAAACAAGCTCCCTTGGAACTTAATTTTCATGAAATCCCTTTAAGACCTCGGATTAAGAAAAAAAAAAAATCTGATTTTAATCCAAATAAGAGGGATACAATGCAAAGATATTATTGGCAGAAAGGACAGTGTTAGCTTCGGGATCATGATTTTCCACGGGCACTAATTGGAAATAAATTACAAAGATTTTATCTTGCATGGTTTGATAAACACAAAGACTGGTTAGAGTATATTATTATAAAAGATGTAGCTTACTGCTTGTATTGTTATCTTTATAGACTCGAGTTTGCAGAGCAAGCCAGCGGTGATAATTTTGACATAAAAGGATTTAGAAATTGGAAAAAGAAGGAAAGATTTTATGTTCATATAGGTCAAGTTAATAGCTCTCATAATATTGCTTGCCATAAATGCAAAGATTTAGTAAATCATGATATTTATATTAGATTTTCCTTTGAAAGGCCTTCCGATCAAAATCGCAGAGATTATTGAACATGTTTGACTGTTAGTATAGATTGTTGTGTTTTCTTTTGCATCAAGGTTTTTCTTTTTGTGGGCACTCTTTGCTCCAAAAATCTAAAAGAAATCAAACATGCTACTGCTGTGGAGACTTCAAATATCATAATTGATGAACTAAGCAAAGAGTTATTCACAATTTTATTAGATGAATCAAGGGATATATAAGCCATGGAACAAGTTATAGTTGCATTATGATATGTTGATAAAAATGATTGTGTAAATGAGTGTTTCATCAGGATTTTACATATAGAAGAGATGTATGTTTTAGCTCTAAATATATATATATATATATATATATATATTGAATCACTTTTTCAAAAATATGGATTGAGTTTGTCATGACTATAAGGCCAAGGTTTTGATGGAGCGAGAAACATGCATTATGAGTTTATCGGGTTAAAAGCTTTGATCATGAAAGACAATTCTTCATATTTTTATATACATTATTTAGCATAGAATCTACAAATAGTACTAGTTGCTACGGCTAAAAACCATGTCCAAATTGCTTCACTTTTCAATAAAATTTCTAATTTAATAAATTTTATTTGAAGTTCATGCAAGAGAAGAGAAATACTACAACATAAATAGAATAATAAATCATTAAAAATTTATTGAATGGTGAAGCATCTAGAGGTAGAGGCTCAAATCATGAAGTATCTCTTCAACATCTTGGAGATATATGTTGGGTTCACATTATAGATCACTTATCAATTTAGTACTTCTATTGGATCTATCATTGAGATTCTTAAAATAATAATACAATATGGTTCAAGCAGTGAGAAAAAAAGGTGAAGTATACACCCTTCTTGATTCTATGCAATGCTTTGAATTTTTGTTTTTTCAATTTGCATATGATAAAGCATATATTGGGGTCACAAAATAGTTATCACTGATGTATCAAAGAAAAGATCAAGACATCATAAATGCCATGAGTTTGGTGAAATTATCTAAGCAAATGCTCCAAAATATGATAGATGGTGGTTGGGTCATTTTGCTAAAAGATGTTTGTTTATTTTGTGAGGAAAATAAAATAATTTTGTCAAATATGAATGATGCTTTCATAATGTGAGGAAGATCAAGGCAAAAAGTTGAAGTAATAACAAATATACATCATGATCATGTTGAACTATTTCATATTATTATTCATATGAAACATTAAAAGCTCAATAATATATTTGATGAAATAAATACAGTGTTACATATATGGCATACTTGAATAAATGTGATTCATTTTTAGCTTTTGATAAGGCATGATTGAGAAGCCTTGCCAAGTTTTATTTGTCAGATTTTCTAAGTATAGATCTCATTATATTATACAACCAATTTGATAATTCTATTATTGATATTAGATCTACTATTGCATTTATGAATTTGAAAGAACTTGGAGAACTTGCTCAAAAACTAGAGGAGACTAAAAAGAGTGAAGTTTATCATTTGATGTTCCTACTTATAAAGGTGCTCTAATTTTACCAATTTCTACAATAACAGCCGAACGGGCATCATCAACTATGAAGATTATAAAGAATCATTTATGCAATCATATGATACACTTATAGATAAATAACTGTCTAATTATATATATTAAAAATATATCTTTAACAATATTGCAATTATTTCAGAATATAAAAACTCGAAGAGAAAAATTGTAGTTAGCATGTATTAAAAATATGAAGAGTAAATATTTTTGAAAGTAAGTTTTCTTTTTACCTACATAATTGTATCATTTCAATAAGAGAAAGCTTATACCATGTGCTAAAGACACAAGCAAGCTCTAAGGCTTGAAGAATCATGAAGCTCCACCTTGGCACCATTATTAACAAATCCTCACAGCACGATCACCGTTATTAGACTTATATGCCTGACGATTATCATTAAACTTCCATCTGATGGTCACCGTTGGCTTTATGCCTAACCTCCGTAGCTTGCTATTATAGTATTTCTGACAACTGTCGTCCACCGACTATGATTCATTTGACCATCGTCACCTGATCATGGCCCTTCTGATTTTTATCACTTTGGGACTACAATCCTTCCGACACCATCACCCTTTGACTACAATATCTTTGACAACCATTACCCAACTACTATCTTTCCAACCTTACTTATTGACAAAAGGCCCTCTAATCTTTGTCACCCAAATATAGTCATATCAACCAAATGAGTAGGACAACCTGTCATGTTATTATCTAACTATATAATGTGTAGCTACATTGAGTCAACGCCCTCCTCCAAGGAAGGGTATTATTTGTAATAAAACACCATCACAAGTGGAATCATTTTGATTGGGAAAGTACCCATGGTTTTTTTTCCTTTTAAGGATTTTTCGCATAAAAAATTTGGTGCCTATTATGAATGATGCACCCTTCTCTCTTATCTCTCTGTGTTGGATCTACATATAAAACTATGACACTAAATTCTGATCATTAATGGAAATAATTTCTTTGACCGGAAGGAATAGATTTAGTTTCATCTTGGTGATCTAGATCTTAACTTAGCACTGAGGATTGATAAACCAACTACTATTACTGAAAAAAAGAGTTCAGAGTAGCACGTTTTGTTTAAGCCGTGAGAAAGATCAAACAAATTAAGCATCATGTTTTTGTAAATGTGTATTGCAAATAATATTTAATCAATGCTTCCTTAAATTTAAAATGCAAAGGAATATTTAAAGGCTATGTAAGATCAATTTTGTTTGGAAGATAAGTCCCTTGGAGGGAAATTAATGGCTTATCTTACCACCATAAAATATTATGGTAGTCGCTGAATGAATGAACATGTCCTTGAAATGACCAATCTGGTTGTCAGACTCAATTCTTTGGGTATGAATATTGATAAAAGTTTCCTCGTTCAGTTTATTTTGGATTCCTTGCTTGCTTAGTATGGGCCAATTCAAATTCACTATACACTATTAAGGAAAAGTGGAATGTGAATGAATTGGCTAGTTAATTTAAGAAGAGGCATGACTTAGGTAACAAGGACAACATTCAATTAATATTATGAGTCATTGAGTTGGAAGGTAAGGAAAGAAGTCGAAGAAGAGTTTCAAGAAAGATCCATTGAAAGTTATAGGACCTTATTATGTCAATGGGACCCACAAGAAAGAACATAATGGATCAAAATGTTATTTATGTTATGGTTGTGAGAATTTATAAAATATTTCCCAAAATGTAGAGCTTGGTTCGATGAGAAGGGTAAGCTTTTAGCTTATGTATGTTTTGTATCAAAAATGAAACAAGTTCTTTCTAATGGTGGATTGACTATGGTTATACTATTCATATTTCAAATTTGATGCAGAGATACTTACGATTCAAAATATAAAAGAAAATAAACATTTTAAATTCTTGGGAAATGGAACTCAAGTACCAGTTGTTGGTGTTGAAATTTTATGTTTGCTTTAGAATCAAACCAATATTTGGACCTATTTGATACTTTTTATGTTCCTTACATTTATAGAAATTTAATTTATATGTCAAGAGTTGATTATGATGGTTATGCTTTATATTTTGAACATAAGAGTTTTCATCTATTGAGAAATAAATCAGTTATTAATTATAGTGTTTTATCTTAGAGAATATATAGATTTAATCTTAACAAAAAGTTTGCTAAAACACTCCTCACCTTACATTAGGATATTGGAACTAAATGTAACAAAGTTAATGGGAATTTTCCATCCCCGTGGCATAAAAAATTGGGTAATATATCCCGATAAAGAATGAAAAGATTGGTAAAAGATGGAATTCTTCCTATCTTGATTTTACTAATTTTGATGTATGTGTGGGTTGCATTGAAGGTAAGAAAATCAAACTTGCAAAGAAAGGCACCAAAATGAGTGGAAAACTTTTGGAGATCATGCATATGGACATTTGTGGACCTTTCAACTTATAGTCATTTAGTGGAGAAAAATATTTTATCACTTTCATCGATAAATTTTCACATTATGGTTACATCTGTTTCTTGCATGAAAATTCTGAAGAAATCAATGCTTTAAAGGCATACATTGTTGAAGTTGAGTGACAATTAGATAGAAAGGTGAAAATTATTCAATTTGATAGTGGTGGCGGGTATTACGAAAGGTATGATGGAATAAGACAATGTCCAGGATCGTTTGCTAAATTCTTAGAATAGCATTGTATTTATGTACAATACACAATGCCTGATACACCTCAACAAAATGGTATACCTAAGAGGCATAATCATACTCTTATTGAAATGGTTAGAAGTATGTTAAGTAACTCTTTAGTATCGATTTCATTATGGATGGAGGCCCTTAAGAAAATCGTTTATATGCTTAATCTTGTTCCTAGTATGGTAGTTCACAATTCTCCTTTTGAATTGTGGATGAGAAGGAAGTCGAGTTTGAAAAAAATTTATATTTGGGGTTGTCCAACATATTCTAGGATTTATAATTCACATGAGAAGAATTGGATCTAGAACTATGAGTGGGTACTTTATTGGTAACCCATAGAAGTCCAAAGGGTATATATTTTATTGCTCTAACAAAAGTTCGAGAATTGTTGAAATTGAAAATGCAATATTTCTTGAGAATGGTGAACTTAATGGGAGTCATGTAACATGAAATGTAGTTATTGAAGAAGTTCAAGATACCCATAACTTCAAAAATGATTGTATGTTTCTCTAGTTATCAAATAGTATGATAACATGGAACACTAATTTAGTGATCAAACACTACATAATGAAAAATTGAATAAGTTATAGAGCAATAAAAATAAATAACAATAAGGATATATCAATGAGAAAGGAGATAAGCTATTTTAGATTATTAAATAGTATCATAAAGAAATTTAATTTTGAAAGTTTCCAATTTGGACATGATTCAGGATTCATGCCCGATCAAGGCAAGTTATTGTGACATATCACTTACATAGAAGGATGCATGTAATTCTAATTTTAAATTTCTTTATAATGCTTTCAAGTCTAAATATTTTTAATTTATTTCATTTATCTTAATCCCTAATATATTAAACTCTAATATATAAACGGTCTTTAATTAGTTTTATTAAACTCTGGGTGTTTTTAACAAAATTATTTCTAAAATTCTTGCAAAAAGGATCATCAAATTAGTGGACAAAATCATCTCCCCAATTTAAAACGATTTTATTAATTGTCATAATAACCAAGTTGCCTTTCTTCTTGCCTAAGGAATTATTCATACAATGATCAATTATGACTAAGAATTTTGTCTTTTTAAAACCTTGGAAAAATTCAAATTCAATTGCATTATTATTGAGAAAATTAAAACACTTATATTTAATGTTTGATTCTCCATCAACATTAATAGAGCTTCAAATGGTTTCATTTAGTCTAATCGAGGTCTCCATTATGGGGATTATATATTCCCTCTCCTATTCATCATTAGGGAAGGGGTCTTCAGGTTAGATCTTTCTCTTATCTTATCCACAATGTCGATCAAAATTTGGAAGTGTTCAAGATTAAAAAATCCCTTTGGGATAAATTTCTTTATATTAAATATTGCTACACTAAGCATTATTTATATATTAATAAGAATATTATTGATTAATATGTTTGGAGTAGTCTGCTCTATTATAAAAGATGCTAAAAAACTCATTTGTTGAGGTGTGGAGAAAGTTGAAATTTTCTTTGAGCATGACAGATGTTTTTACTAATTCAAACTCTCTAAGGCTTACACTATTTTAGTTCTAATATTATGGTCATTTAGATTCATTTGGGACAGCTTCTTTGCTGCATTCTAAAATGGCTTTCTAGTTCAAATTTTTTTTTTGAATTAGAAAATTTTGTACTAAAAAATAGCTTTATGAAGTTGTAAAAAAGCTATCACAAATGAAGCCTTAGTTTTGTTTGGAATTTCCTGTAATTTAGTGAATATTTTGGAATTCTAGTAATCACTCAAAATATAATACCACTCATTTTCATTTCAAAGTTTTGATCTATTCTATTTATTTTATATTTTCATTTAATTATTATTACTCCAAATAAAAAGAATAACCTTGTTGATATTTCCTTTTAGTATAATTCTCCTTTGGGTAAGTTAAAATAAATATTAGAAAGGGTGGGATGATCACTATTCATGATTGCTAGCATTTATTCTATTATTTCCTTTGTTTCCCTGTAATTTTTTATAGCTTTATGTGTTAGAATATGTCCCATATGAAAAGATGTGAATGTTAGAATATGTCGGTGTGAAATGATGCATTGTTTAGATTTAATGTGAAAATGTTGGTTATTGTGAGAAGTTCTAAGAGAAGTTATTTTCCTATGTGCCTCTCTCTCTCTCTCTTCCTCTCTCTATATATATATATATTATAACTATATATAATATTATACATATAGTATATATATATAAGTTAATTGAGAGAAATAATTTCCTTACCTACATTTTTTTATTAGATTAAAGAAAATAGGTTAAGAGAGAGAAATAATTTCTACATTTTTTTTTTGAAGAAATGCAAATAGCATTAAAAGAAGAAAAACCTAATACAATCTTGAAAGCGAAAGCAAACCCTTTAAAACTACCATAATGGATATGCGATCCACTAAATTCCATTTTAGATCCATTGGGGTGATGGGGATACCAAATATTAAAACAACCTAAAAGGTTGGTTAGTATCCCAGCTTTCCCAAAAGATGGAAAATGAAACCTAATAAAAATCTCATATTTCATCATAATGATTTTAAAAAGGTATAAGAAGCCTATAAGCATATCAAGTAAATGATAACTAGTTACAAGAAAAATAAAAACAACTTCTAAACTAGCAATCCAAACATCATCCTGACCCCCATCGATCTTAGGGTCCAACAAGCTCCAATCAGCATCTTCACAAGCAAAGTCATACAAACTGAAAACCGCCACCACACCCATCATACTGGCAAGAACAACACTAGTGATATTCCAATGTAAATCCCAAACACCATCAACCACCTGAAGAAGCCAATAACTGGCCTCATCAATGCCAAAGCCAACCAAACTGATAATCATCACCATTCTCATCACATAGACAAGAGAAAAACAAAAAAAAACTTCAAGTCCTTCAAAGACTTGATCTTCAAAGAACAACTGAAAAATAATTGATCAAACAACCACCTCATCATTACCAACATCAATCAACCACCACCTCAACAAAGTCGATCCATGGCCAGACCTTTTATACGATCCAAATAATGTAGACGAAGCAATAACAGCAGCTCTAACATCAATAGGCCAATAGATGACTTCAAACGAAACTTGATCCTCATGTATCAAAGATATAACAATGGCAATACCAAAAACCTCTTTCCAAATATAATCCCCAAAACCCATCCAACATAGTGATATTAGCTTCACTAACATCAGCTTTATCAGAGCATTTTTCCGATTTGTTCCCAATGGAGGATCCACTCGAAAACGTAAAAATGGCCTCAAAACCATTAACAAGTTTCTTCAAAAAAAAAAAAGTATCCATTTCTCCAAGAATCTTGAAGAAAAAAAAAAAACTACTCAAAAGTTCTTTAAACATATCCGTTAAAATCCACATCTCATTCCTCAGTTGAAGATTTTCAATCCAAAAATCTTCGAGTAACAGTCAAATCTAGATCAAGAAAATCCCAGGTTCAATCTTCAAACACCAGGAAATACCATATCCAAGAACTGACTCAAGGTTATTAAAAAATCCATACAAAATCAAACGACAATTACCAAAAATTTCTCAAGACTTTTCAAAGAAGAACATCCATACAAGAAGGCTTCGTCCAAATGGTTCCCCATGAGATTCAAAGGCAAAATTGGCCACCAAAAAGAAATCTCATTCAAATAAAAATTAAACTCACCATCGAGCAAACGAAAATCCTTCTCAAAGATCACAACCAGAATTGTAAGCTTACCATCTTCAATCCAGAATCTTGCATCTGAATAATAATCACAGACATAACCAGAAACCGATGGATGGAGAACCGAAATCCGGCTACGATCCACCAAGCCCATCTTGAAATCCATCATATCTCTACCCAAATTCATTAAAGACCCTCCGTCGGCCATACCAGGTCAACGGAGAACCACCGATCTCCACGGATCTGCCAAAATCGCTTGTCACAAATTTTTCTTTAAGAAGATTTCATTATGGCTGATATGTCAAAAAGAAAAAAAAATCATTTTGATTGGGCATAAAGCTCAATACAAATATAAATTAAAAACTTCCAAATTAAATTTGGGACAATCCAAACTATGATTTCAACAAGCTTATATTCAAATTGAACATCTCAAGGAGACGAACCCAATGGAGCCAAATTCAGTCCAATCCAAGCCCAAATGTGCCCAAATCAAGGGATAAAAGTATTATTGGAAACTTCAGAAAATCAATTGGATGACTAAATGAAACCTGAATATGACATGCTTATAATCAAATAAAGCGTCTCGATGAGACAAATCCAAAGAGCCTAAGATCACTTAATTCTAACATCTTTAAGGCATTTAAATTCTCGATAAACTTTTCATGATTAAGGGAGTTACTATATATCATATGTTGGAGCACTCTGAATTCACCCTAGAAGTTCTTCATATTTACGGGACATGCTAATTAAAAGAACTATAAATAGGCCTTCATTATTCACTTGAAGAGAGGGAGGAGAGGAGGAAGCTTAGAATATATGCTAAAGACTCAAGAGAGCTCTAAGGCTTGAAGAATCCTAGAGCTTCACCTTAGCACCATTATCGATGAATCCTCACCACCCAGCCACCATGGCTAGAATTACACCTTACAATTGTTGTCAAACCTCCATCTGGTTGCTACCACTAGATCTTTGCCTGTCCCTTGTCTCCTTCTAATTATTTTCCTTCCAACCATCGTTTCCTCACCGACTAGAATCCTTCCAACCACCGTCACCCGACTACAATCCTACCGACCTCCATCACTTGGGTTCTACGATCCTTCCCACCACCACAAACCACTAACTACGGTCCCTCTTATAATTTTCACCCAACTATTATCATTTTAACCTCCATCACTTGTTGACTATGATCCCTCCAACCTTTTCCACTCAAATACAATCCTAACAACCAAATGAGAAGGCTAAATCTTTATTGAGAATAGTTGTCATGTCATTCTCCAACTATGTAATGTTCTCTATACAATATGTATTTACTGCATTGATTCAACACCCTCCTCTAAGGAAAGACATTATTCATAATCAACCACCAACACTAGTGAAATATTTTCAACTAGGCAAGGCCCATGATTTTCTCCTTTTCAGGATTTTCCACATAAAGTTATTAATGCCACTTACAAATGCTACACCCTTCTCTCTTATCCATGTGTGTGTGTTGGATCTTTGTACAAAGCTAGAATGCTAAATCTTTATTCCTTTACCACCGTTAATGTTCTAAGATACAACAATTTCCGACAATCTGTGGGAATGATTTCTTGCTTGGGGACAAACCTTTATTAGAATCTCAAAAGGTCGTTCAAGGTTGAAGCAAGATGATCCCTTTGCCATGATCTATTATCAAATCCAAAGGAAGTCCATTAATATTGAGGGAAACCTTATGAATTATTCTATAACTTCTTATGCATCATCCATTGATGCATTAGTTCCATGGGAAGTAGATTCTGACTGAGAGGAAACCTTGTTTGCAGCCTCAAATGCGATTGTGGCCAAGAAAATTTTGTCCACATAAGTTAGCAACTTCAAGCAATGCTTTAACAAATAATCATGGATAAGTCAAACATCCCTCGTGATTTTTTCAAATATTTTTAATGCAAGTTAGCAACATCGAGCAGCACTCTATCTCACATCACTAGGAAGGCATGCCCATGAGGTAGCCTTGAAGGGAAGATAGTAGTGGATAAGGTCCTCACTAGAAAGACCCCATAAGAGCAAATGATTGATAGGGTCACCACTCATCCAAAAATCTTAGAAGGCTAAAAGCCTTAAAAGGTATAGGCACACAAAAAATCTAAAAAGGATAAAGGCCTAAAAAGATATATATATATATATCTTCGAATCATTGCGATTAAAAGATGTAAAAGGAATAAATCCCTCTAATCTATTTGCTCTAATTGTGGTGGGGGGGAGATATATGAAATCATATCTAAACAATGCAGAAAAGACTTAATTTCTTTTAGGGGGGAAGTTTACATATCAATATTATTCTTACATAAAGATGGAGTATTCATTACTTCAAGAAAACATCAATCTCATATAAAATCTTTAAAGAGAGATAATCGGGTAAATAAAACACTCCATTAGAAAAAAAAATTTATATATCATTAATATTTTCATCATCACTGTAAAAGTCATTTATCATATCTCATTTTCAATACTATCATCACATGAATCTAGAGGATAATCCTCAGATGTTTGGTTAGGAGTTAGCCCATCAACTATAACCTTAGTCTTAAATGTTGTACAAGTTGATCTCCTTTCAAAAAGCCACAAATAAAGCCTTCATCAAGACTTTGAAGTATCAAGTTATTTATCATGAGCCACTTGGATGTGATTTTAGCTGAAAACTTCTTGAACTCTTATATAACCTTCAATGATATGATCTTTATACAAGCTTTAACATCTAATATGATCATTTTTTAATTTCATAATTTTATAATTCTCAAGAGTTTCTTTATCAGCCTCAAGGGTACTCTTCTCTCCTAGAAGTATCTTCTAATCTTCTTTTTTATTAATGTTCGTATAATCCTTAATCAGCATATGATGAAAGAGAGAAGGCTTCTATCATGGTTGTTGGTTTCTAAAACTCCACATCAAATTCCCACATAGAGTTTTTTTCATCTAAAAAGGACGTGAAATTAAAATTGCATAAAGTGATATAGAATGGACTGAATCCCAGTGGAGGAGCACGTACCCGATCAGACCTTTTCAATGTAATAATCCACAAATCATTTGATAGATAAAACTTCTTACAAATCACAACAAGACATCATGCCTTCACTTAATTGGCACCATGAGTGCGCCTTTAAACTATTGTGGGTGCTCCATCAAGTTCTCTGATGTCTACACTCGTCATCATGTTTTCATATAATCTTGAACAAAATACAGTTCGACCGTCACAATTAGCTCACCGCTTGATCGCCAACATAGGAATGTCACCTAACCACATATGTTAGGCTTTCATCAGTATATTTTCTGACTCTTTACATTAATGGAGCAACTTATGATCCCTAGTTTTCTTTCCAACCATGAACCATCACCAGAATTTTTCCTGTCTGCTGACTATCACCGAGTCTCCTCATAGATGTTGCCGTTGTTAGATCTCCTCCCTGGTGTTGCCATCATCGAGTCATTTTAGAGCTACCAATCCAAAGGAGGGCTTGGACCAGCATAAGAGAATGTGTTTTTCCCCCACCCCAAGGGGTTATTTATAAGTACAAGGGGGAGGATGATGATGATGAAAAGATATTTAAAGTTTTTTGGGGCTTTTCTTAGAATTTTTTATTTTTTTTTTTTATTTTTTGGGATTTTAAAGACAGACATCAACAATTTCTATTAAAAAATAATTATAAAAACAATAAAATAAAAAACCTTAATCAAGGCGGCATTGTTGCCACCTTAGGTAGATGAAATGACATAAAAAAAATAAAAAGAAAAAAAATAACGGGCCACTATAAGAGCGCCCTTCTTGAGCTCACAAGGCACCCATGCTTGAGTGCGTGTGGCCCGCTAGGTCCACCGAGAGTCGGCTAGCCGGTTCGACCGCCATGCTCTCTCCGGGCACATTTTTGGCTTAGATGGTCCAATTAGAATGTTTTTGGGATCCCTAGAACCATTTTTGATAATTTGAACTTAATTTTGACACTTTTAGAGCTTAAAGAAATATCTACAGTTAATTTAGGGAATCTTAAGAGTTTAGGAACTCAAGTTTTGATATTTTTTCGCTCTGATTAGCACATAAATTTTAATAGATAATAAAATTATGATCAAGAATATTTTACTTTGTTTATAACCTCAAAGGGAGGTCTATATTAACGTCCAAGGAGTGGATGCACCTCATTATTTTTCTAAAATAGTAATCATAGATTTTGAAGGACTTAGATGTATATTTTTGGACTCTACATGTTTTAATATTTGAAAATAGGGAGAAAATGTTGTCACAAAAAATTGCCAGGATTGGGCACAAATTTTGATGCAGATATAAATTTGAAACTTCAAATCCTATTTTAGCAAGCTTATAGTCAAATTGAACCTCTCAAGGAGATGAACTCATTGGCATCAAATTCAGTCCAATCTGAGCACAATTGAGTACAAATCAAATAATTAAAATATCCTTGGAAGCTTTAGAACATCAATTGGATGACCAAATAATATTTAAATATGACATGCTTATTGTCGAATCAAGCGGCTCGATGAGACAAATCTAATGAGCCTATGATTACTTAAATCTAACATCATTATGATACTTAAACACCCTACAAACACTCCATAATCAATGGAATAAGTATAGACCATCCGTTGGAGCACTCTAAATTTACCCTAGATCTTCTTCATATTTATGAGGCATGACACTTCTAATAAACTATAGATAGGCCCAGTAGCGGATGCACACTTGGGGCATTGGCGGCATGGACCCCCAATTGTCTTAATTAATGCACTTTATATAAAAAAATATTCAAAAGTAATTTACCCTAATTACAACTAAATATGGTTCAAATGGAATAATTTTCTAAGATAAAAATTTCGCATCCCGCCTTCCTCCGTTCGGTTCAAATCTCAGCATGTAAGGGTGTAAACGAGTCGAGCCGCATCGAGTTTAGGCCCTTATCAAGCTCGGCTCATTAGATATAAGCGAGCTCGAACTTGAGCTCGTCTCACTATAAATGAGCTCAAGCCGGCTTGCCAGTCATGGGCGGGAATTTTTAAATTTAGGCGGGATTTTAAAAATTTTAAAAATTAGGCGGGATTTTTAAAATTTAAGCGAGATTTTTAAAACTTAGACAAAATTTTTTTTAAAAAATATGAAATATTTAATATTAAAAAAAATTAGGTTATTATTATTATTATTATTATTTAATGTTTAAATTTAATAAATAAAATAAAATTATTTTAAAAATATTAATATTTATTTGAGCGAGCCGAGCTGGCTCAAGCTTGAACACGAGCTCGTTTATTAAACGATCGAACTTGAGCTCGAGCTCGACTCGTGAGCTCGATAAGCTTGGCTCGCAAGCCCATTAACGAGTCGAGCTCAAGCCGGCTCGGCTCACTTACACCTCTATCCGCGTGCGTCATCAGCTTCCTTTTATTTTTTTTGCATGTTCGATCCTTATTTTTGGTCTGAAATTTCTATCTGAGAGCCTTGATCCTCCTCCGCATGCAAATTTGTAAGGCCTGATTGCTCTCTTTCTCCTTCTAGTCGACAACTTCATTCTATTTTTAGTTTCTTTCTCACTCTTAATAAATAAATAAATCGATTATTTTTATACTATTATTTTTAATTAAAACATGCAGTTCGAGGCCAAAGTTTTACTTTTTAAGCCAAATTTTGTGGTGAAATATTGCTGGAAGCCAACAATTTACTTTGTAAGTATTACTGTCGGATTGATCATAATATTGTTTCATAATTAAAATCAAAATGTTTGCTATTCAATTAAGCTGATTATAACTGTTGCGTCCTGGAATATTCGCGGTGGTAGAAAAGTATATAGTTTAACGTCTTAGCATTGTACGAAGATTCAGCACGCACACAGATAATGAGGGTGCAATATTTATAAGAGACACCAGAGTTTTTACATGGAAACTCCTGAAAAAGGGGAAAAACCACAGGGCCTGACCTAGTTTGAATGAATCCACTAGTATTTGTAGTTGATTATAAATGAGACCCTTCCTTAGGAGAAGGCATTGGCTTGATGTCACAAAAGTACATCATATAGGCCCCGCTGAGTTCTTACTCTTAGAGCGAGACTTTAAGGACCGTAGAGAGTAGGAGACTAGGGTCAGAAAGTTTATTGTCTTGCGAGTGAGGTCGGAAGAACTGTAATTGGCAGGAGACTAGGGTCAGAAAGACCGTTGTCTAGCGAGGGATGTAGAAAGGACCATAGTAGGAGGGCAGTACTCCGGTAGAACTCTAGGTGTCAGGTGGTGGTCCGGGAGAAGTCTGGGCCTCAGGTGGTGGTCCGACAACACTCCGGTGTCAAGCGGTGGTTCACCAGTGGCACTTTAGCGTCAGGGAGCACTCCAGCTTCAGGTGACACTTCGACATCCTTGGATGGTCTGGTGGTAGTTCGACAGAACCTGGCGGTGGTGCGGCAGAGCTTCGGTGGTGGTTCGGCAGAGTTCCGGCGGAGCTCCAGCAGTGGTGCAGTAGAACTCCGGCGGTGGTCGAGGAGGAGCTAGGCGGCTTGAGCTTTCTTCCTCATCTTCCTTTTTCTCTCCTGGCTCTTCCCACCTTTTCAAGAGGAAATGGAGTTCTATTTATAGAATTCTTGAGTGGCATGACTTGTAAATAAGTGAAAGATCAAGGGTAAATTGGGAGTGGTTTGGATGGATGGTCGATATTGATTCCTACGATCATGCACCGTTCAATGGACCTTTGACTATCTTAATGATATCATAATTTGATGATCTTGGGCTCGTTGGATTCGTCTCATCGAACCGTTCGATTCGATTATAAGCATGTTACAATTGGAGACCGTTTGGTAACCCAAATTGTGGTTAGATCCTTCCAAAAGTGCTTCAAGTATTTGATTTAGACTCGTTTGGGCTCATATTGGGTCGATTTTGATGTCATTGGGTTTGTGTTTCCAAGACGCTAAGTTCGACTGTAAGTTTGCTGAAATCAAATTCAGATGGTCTCCGATTTAATTTTTGAAGTTTCCAACTTGATTTTACCTTGAGATTCGTGCTTGATCGAGACTATTTTTTGATGATGTATCAATAACATTTAAACGTTTTTTTATTCATAAGCAATTTATAAAAGTGAGACTAATATATTGGAGTTGTGGATTGTGCTCGGACATTTGCAATCTTTGATTCCGGTAAACTTTTATTTTTTAACTATCTTCTTACGATATGATGAAATAAAATATATTTATATGAAATTTATTAAATAGTTTTTTATTTATATTAGGTTTGGAGAGATGTTTTAAAAGAAAAAGTGAAGCAGATGTATGTCACAATAATGTGAAATCCAAACAAGCTCCCTTGGAACTGAATTTTCATGAAATCCCTTTAGACCTCAGATTAAGAAAAGAAAAATCTGATTATAATCCAAATGAGAGGGATACATTGTAAATATATTATTTGCAAAAAGAATGGTGTCAGCTTTGGGATCATGATTTTCCACGGACACTAATTGAGAATAAATTACGAAGATTTAATCCTGCGTGGTTTGATGAACACAAATACTAGTTAGAGATATTATTATAAAAGATGCATCTTACTGCTTGTATTGTTATCTTTATAGACCTGAGTTTTGAGAGCAAGGTAGCGGTGATAGTTTTGACATAAATGGATTTAGAAATTGGAAAAAGAAGGATAGATTTTATGTTCATATAAGTCAAGTTAAAATCTCTCATACTATTGCTTGGCATAAATGCAAAGATTTAATAAATAATGATCTTGATATTAGATTTTCCTTTGAAAGGCCTTCAGATTAAAATCCCAGAGATTATTGAACATGTTTGACTGCTAGTATAGATTGTGTGTGTGTGTGTTTTTTTCTGTATTAAGGTTTATCTTTTCGTGGGCATGATGAATCTGAAGATACTGAGAACTAAGGAAATTTCTTGAAGTCATTATAATGTTGAACTATTTTATATTGTTAATGATATGTAACTTTAAAAGCTCAATAATATATTTGATGACATAAATACAGAGCTACATATAAGTGTGACATGCTTGAATCCATGTGATTCAATTTTAGCTTTCGATAAGACGTGATTGATAAACCTGGCTAAGTTTTATTTGTAAAATTTTTTAAATATAGATCTCATCATATTATACAACCAACTTGATAATTTTATTATTGATATTAGATATATTGTTGTATTTATGAATTTAAAAGGACTTGGAGAACTGGCTCAAAAGCTAGCGGAGACTAAGAAGAGTGAAGTTTATCATTTTGTGTTCCTAGTAAGTGGTGTCAATTCAGGTCAACAGGTCGGGTTCGAGTCAAACCTGACTTGACCCAGCCGTAAACGGGTTGACACTAACCTGACCTGATTTTACAAATGGGTCAGGTTTGTCAACCCAGACCCGGCCCGTGTGGGTTGTCGGGTTGATCCAACCATACTCGCGAACCCGAGAACGAGATCTGGGATCAGGATTCAGCCGTTCGGGCGTGGTTTGAGCGAGGGTGTGAGCTGCCTTGCAACAAGTCTAACGCGGGGTCAGTGCATGCTTGCCACTTGAGAGGCTTCGAACGCGTCGCGTGGTGCCGCTCCTGGGTTTGATGTGAGGGCGGGCGAGATCGGTGCGGGCCGTGTAACTTTGCGATTCGATGTAAGGGAGGGTGATGCCATGACGTGGCAACAGGGAAAGATTCACTAGACTGGTGTGTCTTCTCTGTTCGATGAGACATTGAGTCTGGTGCCTTTGTGGTGCGGCTCCTTTGTTCGACATGACACTACGATGGGGCGAGACCACTGCTGCATTGTGTCTCCTCTGTTCAACGTTGCGATGGGCTGGCAATCGGGTCAATCTAGCATCAATTTTGGGTTACCGAGTTGACCCGAATCCAACCCATTTTTTAAACGGGTCGAAAACTAAAACCCAAACTCGATTCATTTGTTAAACGGGTCGACCCTAACCCAAATTTTTTTGGTCAGGTTCAGGTTAGGTTGTCGGGTCGTGTGAATAATTGACACCCCTATTCCTACTTATAAAGTTTTCTATAATTTTGCCAGTTGTTACAACAACATATGAATGGACATTATTAGCTATGAAAATTATAAAGAATCATTTACTCAATCGTATGAGAAACTTCTAGATGTATAAATAACTAATTGTATAAATTGAAAACTATATATTTAGCAATATTACAATGATTTAAAAATATGAAGACTCAAAGAAAGAAATTGTAGTTAACATGTATTGAAAATATTAAGAGCAAATATTCTTTAATATAAGTTTTTTTTTACGTATATAAATGTATCATTCCAATAATATTGTTTAATTTTCTTTTTTAATCCACCAATATTTGTCCCAAGGCCATATGAAAAAGATTGAGGGTTTCTTAAAATCAATGATTTGTGCCCCCACCCAAAAAAAAATCCTTGCTTTGCCACTAAATAGGCATGAGAGGGAGAACAAGAGGAAGCTTAGACCATGTGCTAAAGACACGAGATAGCTCTATGGCTTGAAGAATCGAGGAGCTCCACCTCGGCACAATTGTCAATGAATCCTAACTAACCGACCACCATTATAAGACTTATATGACAAACAATTGTTGTTGAACCTCCATCCAATTTTCACCACTGGCTCTATGTCTAACCTCTGTCGCTTGCTTTTATAATCAATCTGATCTCCATCGCCCGTTGACTATAGTTCTTTTGACCACTGTCACTCGATTATGGCCCTTATGACCTCCATCACTTAGGGACTATGATCCTTCCGACCACCATCACCTATTGACTACAATCTCTCTGACAACCATTGCCCAACTACTGCCCTTCCAACCTTAATCACTTACCGACTACAGTTCCTCTAACTTATGCCACCCAAATACAATTTTATCAACCAAATGAGCAGGCCAACTCTTTATTAAGAATAGCTATCATGTTATTATCTAACTATATAATGTGCTTTATACAATGTGTATTAGTTATATTAAGTCAATGCCCTCCTCAAGGGAAGGACATTATTTGTAGTAAACCATCATCACTAGTAGAATCATTTCAATTGGACAAGTACCCATGGTTCTTTCCCTTTTAAAGATTTTTTGCATAAAATTTTTTGTACCTCTTATGAATGATGTACCCCTCTCTCTTATCTCTGTGTGTTGGATCTACGTAGAAAGCTAGGACACTAAATTCTAATCTTTAATGGAACTAATTTCTTTAACTGGAAGGAATAGATTTATTTTCACCTTGGTGTTCTAGATTTTATCTTAGCACTGGGAATTGATAAACAACTACTATTATTGAAACAAGCAGTTCAGAGCAGCACGCTTTGTTTAAGTCAGGAGAAAAATCAAACAAATTATGCATCATGTTTATGTAAATGTGTATTACAAACAATTTTAAATGATTGCTTCCTCAAATTTAAAATGCAAAGGAATATTTCCAATGCGTGGAAGATCAGTTTCTTTCAAAGGATAAGTCCCTTGGAGGGAAATTAATGGCTGATCTTACCACCATAAAATTTCATGGTAGCCATGGAATGAATGAACATGTCTTCGAAATGACCAATCAATCTACCAGGCTCAAATGTTTGGGTATGAATATTGAAGAAAGTTTCCTCGTTTAATTCATTAAGAATTACTTGCTTGCTTAGTATGGGCCATTTTCAAATTCACTATAACACTATTATGGAAAAGTGGAATGTGAATGATTTTTTAGTATGTTAATTTAAGAAGAGGCAAGACATAGGTAATAAGGACAACATTATGTTAATATTATGAGTCATGGGATTGGAAGCAAAGGAAATAAGTCGAAGAAGAGTTTCAAGAAAAATCCATTAAAAGTTATTGGACCTACTCATGTCAATGGGACCCACAAGAAGGAACATAATAAACCAAAATGTTATTTTTGTCATGGCTATGAGAATTTGTAAAAAATTTGCCTGAAATATAGAGCTTGGTTCGACAAGAAGGATAAGATTTTAGCTTATGTATGTTTTGAAAAAAATATGGCACAAGTTTCTTCTAATGGTGGATTGACTTTGGTTCTTCTATACATATGTCAAATTTGATGCAGGTATACATTTGATTCAAAATATAAAGGAAAATAAGCATTTCACTTTATACCATTACTTGTGGTCGACTACATGAAGCATTTTTCTCAATTGTATCATCTTAAGAGTCAAATTCTCATTTAAATCTAACAAAAAAAAAACATTTCTATTATTTTCTAACTATGACTTTTAGGTATACCAATACCTTTCTTAGCATAGATCAAATCTAATACATCTACACTCTTAATTGAGTCATTAGAACGCTAATGTTTTATGTGACCAAACTATTCTAAGGTGACTCTCTCTAATCTTATCTTTCATTGGAGCTACTCCAACATTTTCATGTATATACTCATTACAAATTTTGTCTTTAAGAGTGAAGACACTCATCCACCTGAGCATCCTCATCTATAAAACACTTAACTTAATTTTATGCTTCTCTTTTAATGGTTAATATTATGTGTCACAAAGCATCGTAGGTCATGAAAGTCTGAATAGATTGTTAGACCTAAAGTAATTGTCTCAAGGCTAACCAAAAGGGGGGATGAATTACTAATTTAAAAATCTCTTAAAAAGTTTGAAAATCAATTTTAAATTTTTAATAACAATGATAAATTTTTCAAAAATATTTTTCCAGCCACCAAATTAAAACTTGCAAAAAAAAAAAAAAATGCAATAAAAATTAAAAACAAAAGAACACAGAATTTGATAGTTGTTCGATCCAACTAGACCTACATCCACTCCCTGATAACTTCTTCTTCAGGTATTGCACTATACTAAAGTGACTCTTCTTTTGCTCCCAAAGTAAGGCGGAGAAGCCCTTATAATAAACCACTCTTCTACCAATCCCCGGTGCGATAGAGTACCGTCATCCTTTTTCGCCCTCCTGGTGATGGCAGAGTACCTGTGTACTTTCGCACCCTCCTAGTGTTGGTAGAGTATCATCATCCTTTCACACCCTCTTGGTGTTGGTATAGTACCAGCATCCTTTCACATCCACCTGGTGTCGATAGAGTACCAAATTTCCTTTGATAATCTTCTTTCAAGAGTCTTCAAGAAAGTAGGGAAGAATTTTGAAGAACGACCAAGAGATCCTCACTATTGGGCAACCTTGTGAATCCCCTCACAAATCTCTCTTAAGAGATCTCTCACTCTCCAATCCTAAGACACTCTCTCAAACACTCTCCAAGTGCACTCTCAAAAGAAATTTGCAGTAGGAGTTCTGTAGGAAGTTAGTTTTTAGGACCTTATATACAAAGGACAAGAAAAACTGTCTAAAAAATTAGAAAAATCAATTTGACCATCTTGGATCGTATAGTACGATCATACTTCATACATACGAACAGTTAAAAAAATCATTATACGATACTATATGAACTAATTTTATACTCTGGTAATCATATGTACTAACTGACATCATATAGTATGAATAGTTCAAAAATGAACAAGTTAATCCGGTATGATTTCGTACGAACCCATTTCATACTTAGATCATCATTTGTACAAACCCCACATTGTACATTTCAAACTATTTAAATAAAATCATGCTTCATATGGTACAAACATGGACGAGCTTATTTCATACTCTAGACGTCATCTGTACGAAATTAATTTAATACAGTACGAATAGTTCAAAAAATTTATCTGTTCATATGGGACAAATTTGTACGTACTCATTTTGTACTCTGAACATCGTCTATATGAAACTAATTTCATACAATACAATCAATTCAAAAGGTGGTGAGTTTGTTTGGGACAAATTGGTACGTATCCATTTCATACTCTAGACGTCATCGATCTGTATGAACTAATATTTGTGCAGTACAAACAGTTGAAGAAAAATTTCTAAGGCATGATTCAATTAACTATTTCTAGAGGAACACACAGGTTAAATCATCTAGTACGATTCAACAATCATACAGTATGATTAGTTTTAAAAATATAAGTTTTGACTCACTCCCCCAGTGTGTGTGTGCATGATTATCCAAATAGAATCTCACTCTCACATACTCAAGAAAAAGAAAAAGTACAAACTTCAATTACAGGAAACCCTAATATAATCTATCTTGAAGTCTTTGAAAGTCTGGAGTATGATTTTCTTGAAATATTAGTACACAAAGACAAACAAACAAGACTTTCCAACATGTGTTAGTGAAAATAATAATCAACACAATAATATTTTTGTATCATAAAAAACTCATATGATATAAAAGCATAGATTTAAAAACTAAGTCGTAATAGGTCACACCGTATCTTATAGAATTTCCCTTAAGTTTGATGGGAACATTTTTCTATCACACAATAGCCCTGATTATTATGGGAAAGTAAGCAATTTGCAGCGGACTTTACGATAAAATTTTTTTTCCTGAAATTGCAATGATTTTATGATAGAAGTTTTTTGTTATATTTTTTTAATAGATTTGTGGAAAAAATCCTCCACAAATCCGTCACTAATCTCCCGTTAATCCAATGCAAAAGACCCTATATAAATCGGCTGACTAGCCATGTCTTTGATTCGCTACTTTTATTTTATGTGCCTACAACATTTCTCGGCTCCTTCAATGATGTTCCCTTTGCATCATCTCCTTTGACTATGTTCCTTCCTATCACATCCAAATTTAAACTTCTTTACTGTTCTTCATCTTTGTTGCCATCGTTTCCCCTTTAACCTCGTATATCCACCACTTCCTTTGATGACGTTACTTCTATCACCTTCTTCGACGACATTCATTCCTATCAAATCTGAAGTTTTCGTCATTCTTCATCTCTGTTCCTTTGACACTTCTTCATTGTCGTCTGACCTCTAATTGAGAACTTGCTTGGCAACTTCCATGATGTTCCTCTTGTCGAATCCAATGGGAGATTGCTTGTTAAGAAGGTAACCATCTTTCTTCCTTTAATATCAAGTGTCCATTGTTCATAGTAATGACATACTAGATAGAGATATTATTAGTAAGATTCACGTTGGATGCTTGAAATGGATATATATATATATATATATATTATTAGTAGAATTCATGTTGGATGGTTGAAATGGAGGAATGCATCATGCTTATTATATGATAGATAAGTTCACCTTAAACTTAAGGAAAATTGTTAAAAAATGGTGAAAAGACCCTGCAATGCTTTATGGTGTAGAATGTTGGTCATTAAAAGAGAATCATAATACAACTCAAATGCAGGTATGATTCTCCATATGTCTCTTGGAATGAAATCTCGATTGAAGTGCGTGACATGTAGTTCAGAGAGTTTGAAATTAGTAAGTTGCAATATTATAAACATCTTTTCATATTTTATTAGCCAATATAATTTTTTTCTAATCACAATCCCCCTACTAAATCTATTATTACTAAAGTTACACTTCATGTATTCAGTTTTAGATCTACTCAAATACAAGCTATAGACTCTAAGGTTTACCTCCATAGTTCATGTTTACATTCAACTCCTCCTGTAGTCTTATCAATAAGAAGAATATCATCAACAAAAATCATACATCAGGGTACATCCTCTTGCAAATGTCTAGTAAGAACATCTATAACTAAAGAAAAAAAGATATGAGCTTAAAGTTGATCATTGATGTAATCGAACTAAAATAGGAAATATATTGGTCAAACCATCTTTTTTTTCAACACACGTAATAGCTCCTACATACATGTCCTTAATGAGTTGAATATAAGCATTATCAACCCCTTTCTTTTCTAGAACTCTAAAGAGCAGTTCTCTTAGAAGTTTATCATATACTTTCTCCAAATAAATAAATATCATATGTAGATTCTCCTTATTCGATTTATAATTCTTCATAAAACCTCTCAATAAATTTATAGCTTCCATAGATCGACCCTACATGAATTCAAATTAATTTTGCAAAACATTAGTATCACATCATAACATATGCTCAATTAATCTCACGTATAGTTTTAATGTATGACACATGAACTTGTAAACATAATAAAATAAACAATATATTATTTTAATTAAAACCCAATTATTGGCTTATGTGTTAATTCAAAAAAAAAAGTGATTACAATCCTGATTACTATGGATAAAAATAATCAGAAATAGCCTAGTTCCCATGGATAAAAATAGAAATCCCAAATAGAAAATTTCTTAAGAATACTGGAAAACAAATTGTCAAAAATGAAAGTTCTTTAAAAACCCTTATGGAGGGGGTCATGAGATAATAAAGAGGAAAGGATTGAATTTTTAAACTAGTGATAAAACTTATGCGATTAATTTTATCCCTAGCCATACCTTTTTTCACAATAAAATTACTCTTAATTAGTAGTAAGAGCACTTTCCTTTTCAAAAATATTCAGAAAGGTTTGGAGTTTAAATATATTATTTTTATCAGCATTATATAATAAGAGAATATCATCAGCAAAACATAAGTAAGAGATCTTAAAAACACCTGAATTATTAAAAGTTAAACCTTTATAATAATTAAAAAAGTACTAAAGACCTCTAGATAAGTATTCAGCTGCAGTAATGTAAAGGGAAGAAGAATAAAGATCCCCTTACCTCACATGTGCTTGATTTAAAAAAGGTGTGATGTTGTTTTGAAAAATCTTAATTTTATGTAAGAAAGATTAATTTCTTGAATTTTAAAATTGAACGCATCATTATGAATGATATATCACCTCAGAAGGTGAACATATCATTCCCTAATGGATTCAAATTACAAAATGTTGAGTTCATCCTAATGATCGTGGTCAAACTCAGGAAAGAATCACATATGACCCCGAAGGGTCAAAATAAAATTTGATCGAGTGTTTGATGATGTTAATCTAGATAAAGAGATCATTAGTTTCATAATAAAAATCACGATAGTAAAAATATATCTCTCTGGCCTGGATTGGAGAGTCAGCTAAACCACCTAGGCGCTTTAATACTATGAGTCTGGTCAAATTATGCAAGAGTGGTAGAGACATCATTTAAGATATGTTTTTAAGAATAGGCTTGGCATCTAGAGCTATCCTTAATTTGGCCCCTTAACATATATTGGGTATTTAATACTTAAGGTCATGCAATTAAAATTTAGACTCTTTTAAGTTTGTATCTAATGCAATGTATGCTGATTGACTTGATTAAATATTTAAATTTGAATGAAGAAATTAAAAAAAAAGCTTAAAAATAGATTTTTCCCTAAAAAAATACACGGATTCTTCTTGACAAATCTGCACCATCATAGGCTAGGTGGTTTGCGAAAACTTGCAGGCAGAGAGGTGCCTAACAAAGGAAAAGAAGACACAACAAATATGCATATGAATACTCTCCACAGTCCTGGGCTTACATCTTAAAACATTAATGTTACTGTGTTATCTTAAATGTTTTAATTTTATTTAAGTAGAAATAGTTTGAAGCGAGTCCTCACGAGCCTCCGATAAAATTTCAAGCTAAAACAAATATGAAATGCAAGTAAAAAGATTATAAAAATAGGTAGTTCTACTGGACAATCAATTAAATAAATTAATCAAATTAAATGTTCATGTGACAAGTGTTACTTAATATTACATCTCTGAATTGCTGAAAAGTAAAATGGTCGGGTACTATTGACAATAAGCCCATATTTCTAATCCTAAGACTCAAGTGACTTTGAAAATGGATCTTATCGTTATCCACTTCTGCAGGGCTACTTGGATCATCGGGTCTGGATATCCAAATAAAAAGAAACTCTCCCTCGGAATGGATGTTATCTTTTTCCTTTGGATATTTTGAAAGCACTCAAATTTGGATCTCCAAATGGATAAGAATCTCACCTTAGGGATTTTACTTCCTCTTTGGATTCCAAATTGGATGTTTAACATCACATCTCAATTAGTTAGTTTAAAAATTACAACTCAATGTTCAAATTAAATTAAATCAAATGAAATTAAAAAATTTAGACTCAACACCTGCAAGGTTATCCTAATAATCAACAGTTAATTTGACATCCCAAGTAATTAATATTTTGAATTTAAAATGCTCAAATTATGGCCACACATAGCCATGCTCTTTTAATTTAAAGGGGGTCTCTATAT
The DNA here is from genome assembly GCF_001605985.2 of Dendrobium catenatum. Taxonomy (NCBI): domain Eukaryota; kingdom Viridiplantae; phylum Streptophyta; class Magnoliopsida; order Asparagales; family Orchidaceae; genus Dendrobium; species Dendrobium catenatum. Next base: position 256,546 of record NW_021488357.1, on the reverse strand, counting down.
TCAAAAGTACATGCAGAAGACATCGTTAATTAAAGCTTAATTATTTTTGCCCCCTTTAATCAATGCCTTGTATGAGCATGACCACATGCATAAGATTAAATTAGTATAAATAATTTATAACTTAAGGGTAATCTATCACATAATCAATCAAATAACAGAGTAAATAAAAGTAAGTAAATAATCAATCAATATAAGCTAGTAAATAACATGTAGTGAAAACCATGGAAAACCCGACACACAACAAAAAAGTAAACACCATTCTAGCCTAGATCTAGAGTTGGTTGTCCTAGTAAACCATCTAAAGTGTGTGAGGTAGGCTGTGTGATATGGATATATCCTAAAGGGCAATTTGTTAGACTATAAGTACGTTAGATTTAGATTTTTCTACATTTAGTTATGACTTTTTAAAGTTTGATGAATTAATTGAATTTTCAAAATTGTTTAATTAAGAGTGCTTTAATGTTTTGAGTCCAAATGAATTCCAAACTTCTTAAAATCACCTCTAAAGACTAGAAATGATCTAAGGAGGGATTATCAAGTGTTGAGAAATTTTTTTTTATTTTTTAATTAATTAAAAATTAAATTTCAATTAAAATTAAATTAAGTTTAGGTCTGCTATCAAATAAAAGGAATTTCATTTTTTTAAGTTAATGATTGAAGCCTGGTCAGTTTAAGATATTATTTATATTTTTTGGATTTAAATTAGATTTATTAAAAAATTTTAAAGTTTTAAGAGTTTAATTAAGGGTTTAATTTTAATAAAATCAATTAAGGGACTTAATGAATTTTTAAATCAGCAAAAAAAATTCTATGGGCTGTATGTGTCACTAAGTTTAAATTTTTGAAGTTTCAAATCAAAATTATGTATATCCTAATTTCTAGAATTTTTCTAACTTTTCTAGATAAATGTCCTTAATTTTTGTCCTTAAGGTGTCACTAAGTTAAATAGGTTTAAATCATGATTTGTCTAACCCTTGGACTTAACATATGAATGCACATACACAATCACAATCAACTCCTAAATCTAGGAGAGCCAAAGCTATATGCATGTGTGTGTACCCTACACATACAAGAGACAAAATTAACTTGAATAAATAGTAATTTAATTAGTGAATAATTAAGATAATTATTCAGTAATCATCCCCATCAAATTTATTCATTCAAGCTCAATCAATGTTTAAAGTTTAAAGAGATCTCTCAACATTAAAAATTTATATAGATATAATTTTAAAATAGTTTTAAAGTATATATACATACATATAAATTAATGTATATAAGGATATAAACTTTAAAATAAAATAATAAAAAATATTATTAAAAAAAAATTAAAGGAGTTGAGAGATCCATTGATTTTTCAAAGTTATTTGATTTGTTTGTCGTAATTTATCTAAATATTTAAATTAATTTTAAAATGAAAGTTTAAGTTTTAGAAAAATTTGTAGATTAATATTAAATAACATGTTAATTAAATCTAAATTTTTAAATATTTAAAATATTTTAAGTTGGTTTTGATTTTAAATTAAACCGTTTTAATCTTTTAGCATTTTGATATAATTTTTTTTTAATTTAATATATATTTTAATTACTTTTTTTTAATAAAAAACTATATTTTAAAATTGATTTTAAAATAATTTAAAAATAAATTTAAAGATTGGCGACGCCACTGATGTTTCGAGATGACAGACGACGATCTCTGGTTGGTGGGTCAAAATTGCGTGGCGTCGGGCAATCATTGGTAATAATTGTGCCGTCGTATAATCATTTTTACATGGTTTAAATAGCGATAGGCCCCACGCACTATCCACGTGACAGAAAATGACTGGACCACACAGACAACGATGATAAGCTGACATGTCTCACTTAATTGATTGATTCTGAATCAAAGGTCATTTGACTGGGTTTTGAAGTGTTTGAAAATTCAATGGAAAGGGCATTCAGGACTTCGCCTTTTACCCTTGAATTTTTATGAAATTCTGGTTTTGATCTGGAATTTTGATTTGATTGCTTGAATTTGAATTACCCTCATCACTCATAACTATATGGGTGATTATGAATGCTTTGATAGGATTTAAGCTAAATCACATGTAGGATCAAGGTTTGAACTGGAGTTTGGATTTTGAACTGTACTGGGTTAAAGTCTAGATGGGTTTGAAGCTTGAATTGATTGAAGTCTAGATTAGTTTAACATTTGAATTGATCAGATTTCTGGATTAATTTGAATCTAGATTGGTCCTAGAATCTAGAGGGACTCTAAGATCTAGAATCTAGAAGAGTTATATGGCCTAGATAGATCCTAAAGTCTAGAATCTAAAAAGGATCCTAGAGTCTAAGAAAATCTTAGGGTCTAGGGTCTAGAAGAATCATAGGGTCTAGAGTAGATCCAAAGGTCTGGAGTCTAGAATGATCCTAGTACCTAGAATAGATCCTAAGGTCTTGAGTCTAGAAGGATCCTATGACCTAGAATAGATCATAATATTTGGATTCTAAGAGGATCCTAGAGTCTAGATTGGTCTGGAGATTAAATTGATCTAGGGTCATGATTAATCTGGAGTTTGGGTGAGCCCCTAGTGACCTCATACAAAAATGAGGTCAACAACACTCTTGTAAGATTTAAAGAAACCATAAGACTTGTTATTAAGGAGGATAGAAAACCAAACATTATCAATAATATTCTTAAAAAGGGTGAAGCTAATGCTATCATAGCTAAAGGAGTGCATGATTTTATGAACGAAAGACCAACTAATATTATCATAACCCTTTGAAATATTAAGTTTCATAATTAAGTTATGTATGGAAACATTTTTATGAATGTCATGAATAAACTCCCGAGCAAACAAATTTTTATTAGAAATATCTCTAACTTTAACAAAACCAATTTGATTCAAAGAGATAAGTTTAGGAAAAATAGAAGTTACCTGATAGATAAAATCTTAGAAATGATCTTGTTAATTATATCACAAAAACTTATAGGTCTAAAATCATTCCAAGTACTAGGATTGTCATATTTAGAGATGAGCACAATAAAAGTACTAGTAAGAAACTTGGAAATATGAAACCATTAAAGAAACCCATAATACTTACACAAATCATATTTTATGAAAGGCCAATATTTTTGGTAAGAAGTAGTGATAAAGCTATCAGGGATAGCAACAAAGTTTTTATTCATAGCCATAATGGTGTTGAAAATTTCTAATTAATTAGGTACTTTAGAGAAAATAAAATTGTGATTAAAAGAGATAAGAGAAGGAATAACTTGAGGATTATAAATATCCAAAACATTCTTAGAAAGACACATTATATTTTTAAAATGATAGATAATAGAAGCACATATATGATCTTGGTTATCACTCCAAACACCATATTCCAATTTGATTTTATTAATAAAGGCTCTCAAAATTTTTTTTAATTAAGAGGATTGAAGTATTTTGTATTCTTCTCACCTTCAAAAAGATATTTAGAAGCCACTTTTTATTTCCAATAGGTCTTTTCTAAGAATTGGAGATCAGAGAGTTTGTTGATAGAATAAATCAAAGCATCTATATTCTCTTTAGAATTATTAACAACATAAATAGAAGCCTTATTAATTCCACCTTAGCTTTGAGGATGTTATAAAAAGTATTACCAAAATATGTTTGTTCCACCATCTCAGCACTTGTTTAAGAGGTTTCAATTTTAAAGAGAAAGTAGTCATAGGATTAGGAGAATCTTTATATACTAAAGGGGCCACCCAATTTTTTTTTAATAGCATTAAAGAAATTGGAAGATAACATCCACATAATTTGAAAATGAAATGAAGTAAAACCAGTAGTATTAATGAAATTAATCTTAGCTAATAAAGAGGTCTGATCAGAAGTAGTAGTCCCGCTGAGGTGCTTAATGGAAGTATTAACAAAAGAGGATAACCAATCATTGTTAAATAGCTTTTTGTCTAATCTTTTCCAAATTTGGTCAATGGACCATGTAAAGCTAGGACCAATAAAACCAATATCATATAGGCCACATTCAAGCATCATTTATTGAAATCATCAATAGCAGCCAAATTAGGAGGAGACTCAGCATGTTTCTCAGATGCCGAGGATATGATGTTAAAGTCACCACCCACAAACCAAAAACCAGTGTAGTGATTTGCAAAATCATTAAGCATCTACCAAAGAGATAATCTCCCACATTTGGAGAACTTAGAATAAAAATTAGATCCCATGATAGAGATGTTAAAAATTGAGAAGTTATAGTGCAACACTTGCTCAAAGTTTCTAATAATAAAAAGTTTTAAAGCATCCTTCCAGAATAACCATATTTTCCCAAAAAATGTTAGCAAAGGAATAGTAAAAACCTAATTTCCTTTGAATAACTAAAAGTTTGGAAACATCCACGATATGTCCTAAATATCTAAGAAAGAAATATTATGAATTCTACAAAAATTACGTAAACAAAAATAAGTATAAAGTTTACCAATGCCTCTAATCTCCCAAATAATATAATTAATCATGACAAATAATTTTGAAAGAAGTATGTGTTCTTGTGATTCTTACAACATAAGTGGGAATATGCACAACCATAGTATAAGAATAAGAAATATGATTAAGTCAATTGAAATAATAAGCTATACTAGGCATTAATGTATAGTTAACTTTTCACATTATTCGATTTTGTTTACTATTCAATACATTAGGTAAGTTATATGATGACAATAGGCTTTTGCACATAGCTCTCTAATTCATGGTTGAATATGTATTCCCAACTTATAAAATTGAGGTTCGCTCTCTCATTCATGGTTGTGTTCAAATTCCCAACTTTTAGAATGAGAAAGTGAAGGGTATCTTGTGTACAACTTCTCTAAGGCTTACCTCATCAGTTCTTTCATCATTACTTGTGTGGGCCTATTCCCCATATATGACTTACCTCATTAGCATTTTTCATTTATCCTTTTAAGGAACTTCATATTTCATAACAATTCTCAAAATGTTGTTGCAATAAAAAAATGATGAACCATTTACTAAATACATAATGAAACAAGAAAAAAATATAATCCCAATCATATAAAAATATGGACATAATTATATAAAGTATTACTATTTTATATACCACAATTTGGATATCTGTTAAGTATAAATAATATTATATTTTATGTGTTAATTTATTAGTAAAAATATTTTTTTTAGTTATGTTATGCAAAAAAATATAGAAAATAGACAAAACTTTCAAGTATGGTATAGCGTCGCGGCGTCAAACACAATACTGATGCGATACCATCTTTGACACCGATGGAGCACCCAAATATGGACATGGCGATGTCGTAGCATTGAAGGAGTCAGCACCGTAAAGTCTAATCTCTGTTTGCACAGCACCGCGATGTAAAATTCTAGCACCGCTAAGTCAAGGGAGTGCCACATGGATGCCATAACGCTCAATCTTCAACACACTGCAGTGCTATAGTTGTAATTATTCATGTCACTATCTACTAGTGTAGTGAGGCATTGATTCATTAAACAATGAGTCCATGTCAGCAAGTGCCACTGTGGATGAAACCGCTTAGCATTGCGATGTTAACTCATTTTATGGGCATTGCAGCTCAAGTGTCTCAAGCGTCGTGACGCCAGAATCCATTTTTTGTGTAATTATATAAATAGTTCATTTGTAATGTTAGTAGGGGAATTCAGTAACTTGTTTAATTTCAGACTTTATAGTATTTATCCGATTTTTCCTTAGGAGTGACAACTAAGGGAATTTAGAAAAGTACTAGATACAATCTATTAAAGTGTTTGACTTGTATTTATGAAAGCAATTCTATAAGTTCAAGGAGTGTAAAGGAGATCATTAAACCATTCAGCAATATAATTTCTTCAATACTTTATTTGTTTTATGAAATTAATGAAAATAAATATGCTTCATTTATTCTTCATGTATGGCTAAATTCTTTATTTTTTTATTGATGATGTAAATCAAATATGGAGTACTAATAAATTCTATTCATCAATAATTTCATGATATTTTTAATATACCAGGTCTTCATTTAATCCATATAGTGACCATATGTGCAGTTAATATCAGGTGTAATGTATAACCTAGGAATAGGAAAGCATGAACAATCAAGTATTTGGATTGGTATAATGCAAGCATAAGCATAGTGCTTGTCATGTATCAAATTTATAGAGATAAATTTTCATTTGTAGGTTTTAATAATACATACTTTACTTACTCTTCTAAGAATTTTATAAGGTGACAGACTATGTGTATTTAGGGTGGTATTGAGGTTGGAAGAGTTTAACCTATCCTATATCTCTTCATGCTTGACTGAGCTGTCGGTGATGCATATGCTCTTAATATTATCAATATTAAAGATAATCATTAAGAAATATATTGTATTTACATTCCATCAATCCAAAATAATTTACTCAAATGGTGTTACATTTAATTATTTTTATTTAAATTAAGTGATTGAATCTTCACAAAAACTTATTTTAATTGAGTAGGATAATTATTATAGTTGAAATAGAAAGTAATAATATTTACAAGTAAATATTCTTCCTCGTGGGCTCGATATTATACTCTACCACTATATTATTTTACTCAGTATGTATACTTACATATATTAAGTGGAGTTTTTATAATTTTTATATCAAAGAAAATTAAAGCATTATTTAGTGATTGATAGATCTCTAAATCATTTTCATAATTCTTTAGGTTACTCAACTGCCCCCATTAAGTTTTTGGCATTGTTGTCGGGGAAGAATTTGTTTTATTTATAAATTTATTATATTATTAAATCAATTGCATAATTAGTCCTACTATATTATTTTGTTTTAATTTACTGATTGCATATATGTGATTGTATGCTTACAAGACATAGAGGGGAGGCACATGTAAATTTTGATTTTAAAATTGAGATAACCCTTTATAAAACTATAACCACCAAAAAGATTTTTAAAATGGTCAACCCTATTTAAAACATAGATCATTCTAGACTTATTAAGGATTTTGCAAACCCTCTAGTAGATAGAATTCACCAAAACATAAATAGACCCATCATCCAAACAAATAATTTAGAATTAAAACTTGCTATCATTCAGATTGTACAAAATTTTAGTTTAGGAGAACTCCCATTGAAGGCCCTAGCCTATATTTAGCAAGTTTTTTAAAAATTTGTGCTAAAGTTAATCCTAAAGAGAAAGAAACAGATACCAATGGGACCTAATTGAAGAATAACAATCATCCACCTTAGCAAAATGAAAAATTCATGAAAAGATTGGCTAAAGACTATAAAGTGAGTGTTGCTTGGGTGGAAACCCAACCTTAAGTCTAGTTAGTTATCAAGTCTAACTGAAGACTATAAACTTAGTGCTTTTAGGGAGGCAAACCCTATATTTTAAGTTAAGTTTTGCTTAATATGCTGAAAAAAACTTTGAGAGAGAAGGGAGCGACGGTGTTCAAAATTATTCCGGTTGAGTTTTTTAGCCGAACAACCATTAAAAAACTTTTCTGGGGGAAAAATTATGTCAGAAATATTTTCCGACAATTTTTTTCGATGAAAAAATTCTCCGACGCTCGATTTACCGTAAACCAGGGTGGAGGAGAAAGCATTCAAGCTTTTGATGGCCAAGATTTTACAATGCTCACAAAATGAGGAAAATTCCTCCATAACAACTTTTTGAATATACAAAAAATTTTCATGCCCAAGCCAATTATTATTTAGATATTGTTTTGTAATGTCAACTTAAACCAAAACACGAGGAACATATAGTCTAGTGCCAGAGGCAGTAACATTATTAATTTTGAGAGACCTACCAAATAAAGAGACCAAACTATGGAGAATGTGAGTGGAAAACAAATGGGGCCAGAGATTAGGGAAAGAGACCCAAATCTGAATAATTGGTGATTCAGCAAAAAAATGAAAAAGAGACAACCATTTAATTAATTTCATAAAATAATTGTTAACATAGTAAAACATATGAGCAAAAATTATGTTGTAATCCATATCGTTGGATATTCTGATAAAAACATGCCTATGATCCAAAAGAGTAATTAACAGAAAATTCACGACAAAGATTTAGGTTAAAAACGAAATTCTAGATCGCATCAAATTTAGGCCTGCAGATGGTAAACTTACAAACACAAGCAAATTCAAATGGGGCAGCAAGGGCCTCTATCCCCTCTTCATAAATATTGTGAGGGCAACCCACGAAAGGTTGTGGCTTTGCGATCATGGAAAATCGAAATGGAAGAGGCCCCCGATAAAGCTTCTTTAAAGGTTCTCAGTTTATTTTTACAGGGCAATAAACCGGGATCTAAAACTTGGTTAGTCCCCATTCGAGTCGATGAATCAGTTGAATGAGGAATAACTATGGAAAAAATGACACCAAAAAATGCAACAAAAAAAAAGCTACAAAAAACCCTTGTCAAGCCAAGGCCGAGAATGAAAATAAAAAAAACACTAAAAGAGAGAGCAAGAGAACTTCCGTAAGAAGAATATTTAAATGATTGAACGTCGAGCGGGCAAAAAAATGGAGTAAGTGGCTAAGGTGGCGCCAAGGAGAAAACCCTAGAAAAGTCGTGAAAATATATCTGCCGGATACTGTGTCTCAATTTCCTGCGTACATTTGTCAACCAGAAAAATCCGACGGTAATAGGGCATTTTCCTGTAGTGATAAATCATATCTTATTCACTTGAGACGGGGGGAGATAATTGGGAACCTAAATATTTTTTAAACTCTAAATTTTATTTTTGAATCCATTGTAGAATATAATTTTTATCTTTTGAGATGGTATGTTATTCTCAATGTTGTATTTGATGGAAAAAAAAAAAAGAATATAAAAATCTATATTTATTTTGTCAAAAATTGTAGATAAGCAACAATAGTTAGTGTCATAAGCTAGATGATAAAGGTGAATGGTAGTGATCACTGATTTTGAATGTCTGCATCGAGATTCATGCTTAATCAAATTAGTTTTCTTGACATGTTTGACACCATCGAGAGGATTTGATAGGGTATTTCTAGCTCTTAAAACTCCCAACACCTCATAGAGAGAGAGAGAGAGAGAGAGAGAGAGAGAGAGAGAGAGAGAGAGAGAGAGAGACCTCTGAAAGAAATTTCTGAAGTCTTTTAAGTCTTAAGGACTCTTATTTCGACCAATTCAGGCGCTCATTGAAAACCATCGAAATAAATATATAAATAAGCATGCAGAAGGTTGAGGATCACAAAACAAATAATAGCAGATTAAACTCTTAATTCAGATAATTTGTCTTTAGCCTCTGTGATTTTAATTATCTCAATTAAAATGTAATGTTTTTAATTGTTTACCATTAAATCGAAAATTTAGATAACCAAAAGTCAAATTTCCATGACTGCTTCTACAGATTGCCATATTTTTTATCTGTTCCTTATTGCTTCATTGACATTTGTTCTCCACCCTTCAATACTAAGCTATGTTCCACATAGAAGACGATGAATTAAGCTCATTTCGAAATTTGTTTTCCTCAAATATTTTATTGATGGAAGCTTTCATATATCTATAATTTTACTTGGATTTATTATCATTATTTTACTCCAATTGTCATTTGGAAATTGCATTTTTAATTAGTAATGAACTACCAAATGGCATACCTTAATCGTCAAAATTATTTTATTTTCTAGGTAAGAATAATTCCTCTATGATTATAAAACTACTTGAATGAATGCTTTTGAATAGAGGTGTAAGCGAATCAAGTTGTCTCACAAGTTGGTTCGGGCTCGACTCGATAAAATTGAGCTCGAGCCAAGCTTGACTCGACTTATTAGCTAGCGAGCCGGCCGGGTTAAAAGATATTAATTTAAAAAACATTTAAAATATATTAACATTTTAAATTTTAAGTACAAAATAGTTAAAAATATTTAAAAGTTATTTTTACTTTTTTAATTAAATGATTATTTATTCATTCTTTTTATCATTCTGCTACAATAATTACTTAAATCACAACTATTTTCTCTCTATCATAATAAATGAGCAAGCTCGAACTCATAGAATTAAGCTCAAGTTCGAGCTTGAGTTCGATTAATTAATCAAGCTTAAGTTCAAGTAAGAGTTGATCAACTTGAGCTTGGCTAGACTCATTTACACCCCTACTTTGAATATGAGAAGGAACTTGACTTTGATTTTAATTTTTTGAAAATTCTGAATAATTCTAAAGCTCTATTTGACCTTTGATGGCTATGATCACCATCGCAAACAAAGTCAACCGATTGTTTTATTGGACTCCCTAATTTACGAATAATTATTACGTCCTCTAACCGGACCTAGAGGAACGTCCGGTCGGAGGCCAAATCGCGCCAAAAAATGAGAAATACCGAGCAATACCAAACAATTACGAGGAATACCATCACGTGAAGACCCAATACCGAGTTATACAAAAGTTGTACCGAGTTTTTCCTAGAAAAAACTCGGTACAACTCGGTATTGCTCGGTATAGCTCGGTATAACTCGGTATTGGTCTTCACAGAGCGGTATTCCTCGTTATTATCAAATAATACCTAGCAATACCGAGCAAATACCGAGTTTTTTCGCGGGATTTTGCCTCCGACCGGACCTTCCTCTACGTCCTTACACCGGACCCAATAAAAGTTCCTAATTTACACATAAAAACTCTGGAGTCTCTTTTATATATTGGCATATCTAATGAAAAGCTCTATTAGAGTTTTACCAAAGGACTCATGCATTGATCCAGTTAAGCAAATATTTGCACAAATCGCATTAGTTTTTTAGATTTGTAGAAACTAAGAATCAAGATTCCTCTCTACGCAACTCATCGGAGGTGAGGAAGAAGAACAGTAGCAGAGGATAGAAAATGAATTATTATTATTGCATGTCCAAGTAATAGGTACAGGTGAGAATATATAGGTGAATAAAGTGAGTGTATAGGTACACGTGTGAGTAGCTAATTGGAGGAAGTTTAAACAGCTAGATAACTGACGGTGTTAGCATATAAACTACATAATTAACTACTCTAATATCCCCTGTCAAACGGATTGTTCATCTTGAACTGTCAGTTTGGAGCGAAGTTCCATGAATCGGGGTGTGGAGAGTGTCTTGGCAAGGAGATCGGCGAGCTGATATGTCGTGCTGACGGGAAGAAGGCGGATCGCCTGATTCTGAATGTGATCACGAAGGAAGCGGTGATCGATCTCGATATGCTTCGTTCGTGCGTGGAACACCGGATTGTGAGCGAGGGCGATGGCGGACGTGTTGTCACAAAACAGATCGATTGGCTGAGTATGAAGAATGGAGAAGTCATTGAGTAGTCGTTTCAGCCAGATAGTGTCCGCAGTGGCAGCCGCGAGCGCCCGATACTCGGATTCAGTTGAAGACCTGGCGACGATGGTCTGTTTCTTGACCACCCACGAAATGAGTGTATCCCCGAGAAAGGTACAATGTCCAGTTGTAGATTTTCTTGTGGTCGGATCACTAGCCCAGTCGGCGTCAGAATATGTAGTCATGGTGAGCGGAGCTTTGAGGATCGGTAGACCGAATGTGAGTGTCCCTTTGAGGTAGCGAAGCAGGCGTTTGAGGAGATAGACGTGTTGTGAGGAGGGATCATGCATATGTTGAGAGAGCACATTGACAGCATAGGCAATGTCGGGACGAGTGAGAGTAAGGTACTGTAATGAGCCTGTGATGCGTCTGTAAGTGCTTGGTTAGGAGAGAGTGACATCTTCGGGTACCTGATCAGGTAGTTTTGTGCACGACGGATTAGAGAGCGGGTTACAGTCAGCTAAGTTGACACTGTTCAAAATAGATAAAGCGTAGTAAGATTGGGATAAGAAATACTTATCTTTGAGAGATTGAATTTTGATATCGAGGAAATGGTGAGCTGGTCCAAGGTTCTTCATGTTGAATTTGGAGTGGAGTTTGGTTAGAACGGTGGAAATGGCTTCGTCGTTATTACCCGTGACGAGGATGTCGTCAACGTAAAAGAGGAGAAAAATCCTTGTCTGATTTTGATGAAGTGTGAGCAGAGAAGGATTGGCTTTGCTGTATTCGAAGCCAATTGTGAGCAAAAACTGTGTGAATGTGGTATACCACTGACGTGGTGCCTGACGGAGGCCATAAATCAATTTTTGGAGGCGGCAGACGTAATTCGGATAGTTGTGGTTGACAAAACCGCGTGGCTGAGACATGTAGACTGTGTCAGTGAGGAGTCCATGAAGAAACGCGTTCGAGACATCCAACTGCTGTACAGGCCATCCATGAGAGAGCGCTATGGTAAAGAGCACCCGGATGGTGGGTAGCTTGGATACCGGACTGAATGTCTCGCCGAAGTCAATGTCGTGTTCCTGTTGATTTCCCTGAGCTACGAGGCGCGCTTTGAACGGTGCGATGGACCCATCCGAGTTGAACTTCTTCCGGAATGTCCACTTACATCCCAGTATAGGTTCTTTGAGAGGAGGTGGGACTAGTTGCCATGTGCCCTGTTGTTGTAGAGCGGTGAATTCCTCTGTCATGGCTTGACGCCATTCATGATGCTTAGAGGCATCCTTAAAGTTAGTGGGATCGGATTCAGGTGAAGAAGAGCGGAGGGTGAGTAGATTGAGGCGACGAGGAGGTTTGATGGAACCAGTTTGCGTTCTCGTAACCATCGGGTGTTTGTGAGGTGGTGGAATAGTTTGTTGTTGATGATGATTGGATGGATGGTCTGTAGCGGCAGTGGACACCAGGATCAACGACGGCGGGGAGGGAGACCTGAGTGGAGCCGAAATCTGAGGAGGTGATACAATGTGATGTAGACAAGCTTTAGAAGCTTTGGATGTTGGAAGCAACATGGTGAAGGGAGGTTCATTGATCTTCAGCTGTGGAGAAGAGTGGTTAGTTTTAAAAGGGAACGAGTCTTCTAGAAATGTAACATTATGAGAAATGACTATAGATTGGGAATCCTTATTGATGCATTTATAGCCTTTATGGACATCTGAGTAGCCCATGAAGACAAACGGACAAGATTTTGGTTGTAGTTTGTTGTGCTCATGCTTAGTAAGCAGGGGAAAACATTCACAACCGAACGTTCGTAGGTGCTTGTATTCAGGGGAGATGTTAAACATTAGCTGCAGAGGTGATTTGTTCTGGGTGTTCGGAGAAGGCATCCGATTTATCAGATACACTGCGGTAGAGCTAGCTTCCGGCCAGAAGGAATGAGGAATGGAGGCACGGTGGAGGAGAGAACGAGTTGTTTCCAGAATATGGCGATTCTTGCGTTCCACCACACCATTCTGTTCGGGGGTGTAAGGATAGGAGAGCTGATGCCTTATCCCGTTAGATCGAAGGAGTTCGTTCATCTGGTGATTGACGAATTCGGTGCCATTATCCGTTCGAAGAGCTTTAATCCGCCTGTTGGTTTGATTCTCAATGAAAGTAATAAATTGTTTAAACACATTATAAACAAAAGATTTATTGGATAGTGAAAAGAGCCAAGTATAACGAGAATAGTCGTCTACAAGAATTAAAAAATAACGAATGCCGTGAGGTGAGGGAACCGGAGCCGGACCCCAGACATCGGCGTGCAAGAGCACTAAAGGAAATTTCGTTCGGGATCTAGACACTTGAAACGGTAGTTTATGACATTTGCATTGAATACATGTAGTACAAGAGTTAACAGGAAGCATAATGCGTAGAGTAGGATTGCTTTGAGCTATTTGATGTAGCATTCTTGAATTGGGATGGCCGAGACGATCGTGCCAGTGGGAGCGACTATCATTGGACGCCTGGAATGCAGATGTTGGAGATTTTGCTGTAGATGGTGGCACGATTCGGTAGAGACCGGCACTACATGGACCGCGAAGAAGTGGTTGATTTGTTGTCAGATCCTTAAACACAAAACCCATGGGATCAAATGTTACGGAAATGTTATTATCTTGAACAAGATTGGAAATAGAAATAAGATTGTGTGAGATGTCGGGAACGTGAAGTAAATTAGATAGGAAAAGCTTACGGGTCGGGGTAGGAAGAATGCTCGTGCCCGAGTGAGCAATAGGGATATTCCTTCCATCCCCGATGAAGACACCGTCAGAACCAGGATAGGTAGTAGCCTGAGTGAGGTTATCTGCGGCATTTGTCATGTGAGAGGAAGCTCCGGAGTCAAGGTACCAATCGTAGGACGGCGTATCGGAATTGGCCACGAGAGCGTTGTTTTGCTTGGCAGTTGAAGATTGAGGAGTGTAGTTGGCGTTCATACGATGCCAACATACGTCTGCAGTGTGACCTTTCTTAGCGCATATTTGGCAAATGTGAGCTGATTGCTGTTGATTCACGGATCGTCCATTAGAGGATTGAGGCGGAGGAGGTTGTCCCCTGTTGCGACGACCTCGTCCGCGATTCGCGTAGAGGGCCGCTTGCTGGACGATGTCAGCGGAGCTACGAGCAGCGTCGGCGGTGATATGGATTTTTTCACTTATCAACATTGCGTAAAGGTTGTCCAGGCGTATTTGGGTAGGTGAATTACGGATATAAGTTTTGAAAGATTGATATGCCGGGGGCAATCCGTTAAAGATATACAGAATTATATCTTCGGAATCAATGGTGGAGCCGGCTGAGGCAATCTGATCGACCAGCTTCTTGATCTCGGTCAAGTACTGAACCATGGAAAGATTTTTCATGGAGATGTGATGAAGCTCATTTTTGAGCTGTATGACCTTGGATCGGCTGGCCGCCTGAAATTGATTTTCAAGAAACTGCCAGATCTCATGGGTGGTGTCAAGATGAAGGATGTAGGGAAGCACGGGTGGGGATATCGTCGAACATAAAGCTGCCTGCAGGTTCTGATCGGTGATGCGCCAATTCTTGAGTGTCGCAGCAGCGGAAGGGTCAGAAGGGTCGATGGGGGGAACCGGAGGAGCAAGAAAGTTATCAAAGTCGTTGGCGCGAAGAAGCTTGATAATCTGGTGGCGCCAAATCGGATAGTTGTCCGACGAGAGCTGGTTAGGGACGAGAGTTTTGAGATTGGAGACCACAAACTTGAGAGACGGCGAGATCGGCGCGATCTCCGTTGTGGTGCTGGAAAGTTGTTCGGCGACCGAGGGAGAGGCAGTGAGAGATGTCGTCATTGCGAGAGAGAAAGAAGGAGAAAGAGGCCTGATACAATGTAGAAACTAAGAATCAAGATTCCTCTCTGCGCAACTCATTGGAGGTGAGGAAGAAGAACAGTAGCAGAGGATAGAAAATGAATTATTATTATTGCCTGTCCAAGTAATAGGTACAGGTGAGAATATATAGGTGAATATAGTGAGTGTATAGGTACACGTGTGAGTAGCTAATTGGAGGAAATTTAAACAGCTAGATAACTGACGGTGTTAGCATATAAACTACATAATTAACAACTCTAATAAGATTGAATACAAATTTTTCCACAGCTGAATTATTGGTGCATAGATGGCTTCATTAAATCTTAATAAAATGAGACAAAAATCTATGAGAATTTCTTATGATATTATTCAGTAGACAATATTCTTCATTATTATTTTTGCTTGCAATGATATTTAAAAATTCATAAAAATAATAAGGAAGTTGAATTACTCATTAAAAAATTATCAAATAATCTTAAAAAAAATATTAATATTAAAAAGAAATCCATTTTCCCAAGTGATCAAATTTGTTGAATGCATCACAAATCCTATTACTATAGAATTTTTTTTCTTATTATTATTAGACTATTGTGCACTTTTTTTTCAAATTAACGTAACAAAATTAAAGATGATGAAGGTCATTCTTAGATAATCTCTAACCGACCTACATATTAGGGGTGTCAATATTTGACAAAATCCGAAAATCCGACTTGAACACGACCAAAACATTTCGGGTTAGGAACAAACATGACCCGAAACGAGTCGGCTTTGCGTTAAGCAAATCAACCCGTTTTAAAAATCAGGACGGGTTCGAGTTGACCAAGTAACCCAAAATTGACTAGATTTTGATCCGAAAATCCGTTTTTGACCCGGAAACTCAATATTGACCCATTTTGACCTGATTTTGACCTGAACATAAAAGATTGACCCGTTTTGACTACAAAATCAGCATTTTTTATTTGCCCGGGGCCATTCGGGTTGTGTCGGATTGACACAGACCCGCAGCGGGTCGGGTTCGGGATCGAAAAACCGACCTGTTTGCTAAAAACGGGTTTGGTTCGGGTTGACCCAAATATTGTCGTGTTAGTTTCGGGTTCGACCCGAACCCGTGACCCGAAATTGACACCCCTACTGCATACCACCATATACAATCGGCCATTCAATCCATTTGGACTCCAAAATCTCAAGCCAAAGTTCGATAGGTGATAGGCATCGGACTACCGTCAAAAAATTAGGCTACGGGATTTACCAAAAATGCGCGCGAAAGAGGAGAAGAGCGCGGGAAAGAGTAGAAAATGGTTACCTTCGTAGGAAGCGGGCGAAATAAGAGAGAAAATGCCATTCAATTGGAGATGAATTATTTCATTTTGAAGTTTTGCTGCATTTTGGAGTGGAAAATGATTTTTCGGTTGGGTTTGTCCTTAGGGTTTTAAATAGTCAAGTCGAGCTAAGTCACTTCTAGCTGAGCTTGAGAATGATTAGTCAATCAATCCCAAGCTCGATCGTAATTCTATTAAATTGAGCTAGCTTGTCTATAATTAACAAAAAGAGAAAAAAAGGTGAATGGTTTAATTTTTCTTCTTCTTGGTGTTAACGTTACCCCACTCCTCATTGGTGTTAACGTTGCCGTACTCTTCATTTTTTTCCTGTGCTATTTTCCTTGTTTGTTTTATGTTTAAATTTTATAATGGATTTCATTTCTACGTACCGTTGTATTTGACTCCTTCCTCACAGGGCTATAAAGCCCAGCCAAGACACCACAACTCAAACACGCGAAAGAGAAATGGGGGAAGAGAAGAAGAAGATGAATAACTACTCTTTCCCCCTTCTCCTCCTCCTCCTCCTCCTCGTCTCTCTCCACTCCATACCCAACGCTACTGCAGCTGAGACTCCCCTTCTGAAAACCTACATCATCCGTGTCGAAAAGGCCCCAGCTTCCATCCTTGACCTTCACCAATGGTACAAATCCTTCCTTCCAACTTCCACCGAAGCCTTAAACGGACAACGAATGATATACTCTTACAAACACGCCATCGCCGGCTTTGCTGCGCGGCTCACCGAGAAAGAAGTCAGTTTGATTTCCTCCAAGCCGGGCTTCATCAGCGCCCACCCCGACCGCATTATCTCTATTCAAACCACCCACACGCCTTCCTTCCTCGGCCTGATTAAGAACAACTCAAATAACGCCGGCTGGGTAGATTTAGGCGGTGGCGAAGGCGTCGTGATCGGAGTTCTCGACACCGGCATCTTTCCCGACCACCCTTCCTTCAGCGGCGAAGGCATGCCACCGCCGCCGAAAAAATGGAAGGGGAGGTGCGACTTCAATGCGTCGCAGTGCAACAATAAGCTCATCGGGGCAAGAACGTTCCTTAATGGCTCAGCGGCTTCGAGAGATGTGATGGATGTGAGTGAAGGTCCAGGTCTTCCTCCATTTGATGAAGAAGGGCATGGAACGCACACCGCAAGTACTGCGGCGGGGGCAATGGTGGAGGGTGCTCAGGTGTTTGGCAACGCTAAGGGAGTGGCGACGGGAATGGCTCCGAGAGCGCACCTTGCAATCTACAAGGTACGTTACAAAGTTTAAATAATAATAATAATAAAAAATGTGATTTGGTATTTAACTTTTCTCTTGACTGTTTTTTTTAGTTTATAAATGATAACTATGACAAAAACTTCTGTGGCCGGCAGTTTTGAGGGAAGAAAGAGTAGGTTTTATGAAATTTTGTGATAGAAAATTTCATAGAGATATTTGATCTGAGCTGTTTGATTTAATATTTTCTTTAATAAATATATATTTATTTAACTAACGGATTCTTTGGTTTGAATGATTTTGGATGCTTGTAAGGTATGTTAAACGGAAGGTTTTAAGCGTATACACGGTTTTTTTTTTTTTGATAAATTTAAAACTAAACTAATAGGCCAAGGTAAATTTTTTATATATTTCAAAATCAATTTAAGAGTTATCATTCAATAAAAGATAAAAATCACTCATTATCTTTGGCTTTGTTACGTGATAGAAAATTTGTAGCATTGTATAAAAATTTAGAATGGAAAAAAAAATTATGTAGGACACTAGAAAATTTTAAAGTGGAAAATTCATAAGAAAAGGAAAAAATGATCGGGCCTGACCTAATTGTAATAATCCACTATAGAATAGGAGATAAAAAATCATCACTTTCAATTCTCATAATTAAAGAAGAAGGGATATCTTTGAAACAATAATTAATTGATTCTCATTTTAGAGATTGCAAAATTTAGATGCCCACAGGAAATAGTTAAACACATAACAGTAGGGCTAGATCTGAATGAAATCTGGAGGAGGTAGTGGTGATTGTTGGTGAAGATTGTCAACAATGATAGCTCAAAAAATACAAGAAAACTAATTAGTTATCTTAGCTCTTGAACCTCCATTTTTTAGAGAACAAGGTTGCATTTTTTATATAGGTGTTTTGGTAAATTTGGCCATGAATAAAAGTACTCAATCGTAGGGTCTATACTAATCCCCATAATCATAAATTATTTATCAAAATTTTTGAATGCTTTTAGAATATTTGAACTAGTAATATTGGGCTCGTTGGATTCATTTCATTGAGCCACTCAATTTGACTATAAGTGGAAGTCATTCGGTCTATCAATTTATATTTAGGCAATTTAAATGTAATTCAAGTGCTTGATTTGAGCTCATTTAGAATCAAATCGAGTCATTTATAATGTCGATAAATTTATCTCGTCATGACATTCAATTTGACCATAACTTTGTTGAAATTGGAGTTCAGATTATTCAAAATTTAATTATGAAAATTTAAAATTCAAAAATTACTCAACGATTCATGTTAGTCATGTGAATTTTTTGGAGTCGTATCATTTGCCCCCTAATTTTTAATGTCAAAGCTTATTATTTTTGAAAAAAAAATAGTTTAAATTTTCAAAACATCTTGTGACACAAATTATAATTTTAAAAATGTTATGGGGCATGATCATACTCTTGATATTAATATATCCCTCTTCTTGAGGCTATTAACTATTAAAATGTCTTTAATTGTAACTTCATTTGCACATAAAATTGGCACACATTTGGAGCGAAAATTATTACAAAATTTGTGCTCCAAGATATTTAAATTGGCTTAGAATTATCATAGAGGAACTATTCGGCACTAAAGACACCATAACTAATTTCAGAAAGTCAATAAATAGTCTCACGGAACCCAAAATGCTTTAATAAGCTTTTTTGGGGCCCAAACTATGCTAGGTTGCTTGGTTGATCGACCGACCAGCATCACTGGATCTGAGTAGTAGCATCGGTGGTCTCCATCACCTATCGCGTCTTTTGGCACGATCGCTTCTAATTAAAGGGAGTTTCCTCTAAGTGAGGCGCTATTTATTGCCTAAGGGGTGTGTTGAGCGTGTGATGCCCTAACTAAATGTGAAAAAGTTTTCTATTTTATCTCTTAAATAATCTACGAGAGCCACTAAATTTATTTATCTAATAAAATTTTGTAAAAGCAATTATATAAATCATAACATGTCACTGTGTTCATCATTCATCAAAATTTATTTACAGTAGTAACAGCTCAATCAATACCTAAATCTATCTTTTAATACTTCTGGCTATAAAATAATAAGGAAAAGTACAAAAATATAAATATGAAATCGAATTAGCCTTAGTCCATTGGATCTTAACCCCGTTCTAAAATACATATAAAAAATATTTGGTGAGCTAACAACTTAATAGGATACCCAAACCTACATTTTCAATAAATGAAAGGCAATTACAACAACATGTATGTAATTATTCAATCAATATCAGTATATATATAACAATATGAACAATTAACAATTAATAAGAACAATATCAATCCATATGAGTAGTGGAAATCAATGCAAGCAATATAACTTAGGAATTTGTAATTAGTAACCATATAAAGGATAAGTATGTTCTGTCGTTCATGTACCCATGTCAATTGCAACACAATAGTTTTATTAAGAATATATGCATGTTCATAGTTTACACTTTACTTCTATCTATATCATTTATACCAATCTATCTATTATACCAAGCAAATGTTCTATAGCTATTGTATGCATATCATATAATACAAATACATGCATATCATCTATAAAATGAAATCTCTCATATATATCATGCATATCCTTTATTTCATATGTATCACACAACCTTGTATTAGTCTCATCAGTCTTGTCATATACATGTATCAATCATATCTTATATCATATTCAGGTCTTATATATTATATTATACCATTTATGCAATCATATATGCTCATGTCTCATTTATATACTATAGTCAATAAAAACGATGACAGAACATCTTGTCACTTGTGATTTTTTTCCTATATTAAGTCCAATAAGTCCTTCAGACCAAACAAGAATCACTCTCATGCATATCAACACTATAAATAAGAATCAGTGTCAGATTACATGTCATAGGTTTGGTAGCTTTCATATAAGAAGTTGTCACTTTCTTTCTATTGGTGTATTATTAATTGATCTCTTTACACCTCTCATCTCATGTCACTTAGGATTACACTACAAATCTTATTTTATGAAAAGCTCATCGACCCATCCTCCTATATATAAAATTATTAGGTGCGATTTTCGGACGCTTCCGGGCATCATCCAATATACAGTGCATTTGGTGATGTGGCGAATCCGAATTTGCCTATGGATGCATTCGAACTCCGCATAGAATAATCTGTTCTCATATACAAGATAATATATCTCTAATCAATCTGAATCAATCAATCAATTTCATCAAACCTTTCTTATTTTTACAAACATTTCACTTAATGTATATTAAAAAATATCCTACAAAATATAAAAGGAAAATAAATAGAAAATTCTCGTTGTAGAATTAAAAGCCTCACATATTTTCTTACAATTCATAAAAAAATTGAATATTTAAATTTGATTATATGCATACGTTGTCAAATATTATTTATAAATAATTTCATATAGCTAGATGCATATAATTCTTCATAATATTTACATTTAAATAACAGTATTTCTTACCTAAAAAAAGTGCGTGGGTAAAAAATGTTTTTGAATTTTTGAGGTTTATATAATTGATGATTTCATATATAATAAATAATAATCTTAATATAAATTTAAAAGTTCTAAAAAATATTATGTCTGAATATCGATGCAAAAAAAAAAAAAAGTTTTTTTTCTCTGTCTCAAACTCTCAGTGGTGTTCTAACGTTTAATTCAAACTCTTCCAAAGGTATGCGAAGATGACTGCTACTCGAGCGATATACTAGCCGGGATGGAGTCCGCAGTGGCAGATGGAGTCGACGTCCTCTCAATCTCCCTCGGCGGCTCGTCGGTTCCCTTCTTCCAAGATGAAATTGCAATTGCCGCGCTTCACGCCGTCCAGAAAGGAATATTCGTGAGCTGCGCTGCCGGAAACGACGGCCCAGCTCCCTCTACCCTCTCCAACGAGGCGCCATGGATACTAACCGTCGCGGCTAGCAACACCGACCGCTCCTTCGTCGCAAACGTTAAGCTCGGCAATAACCTCGTTTTCTCTGGCCAAACGGTCTACCAACCCCCCAACTTCACCGACGCACAACGCCCACTCATCTACGCCGGCTTCTGCACCAACCGCTCGCTTTCCGGTCTTGATTCTAAAGGAAAGGTGGTTGTTTGCGACCGAGGAGGCGGACTAAGCAGGATTTCCAAGGGTGAATCTGTCAAAGCGGCAGGGGGAGCAGCAATGATCCTTGTGAATGAAAAAGACGATGCGTACAGCATAATTGCGGATGCCCACGTCCTCCCGGCCTCTGCAGTCAGCTTTCAAGCTGGATTGAAGATCAAGGCCTATCTATCCTCTTCAAAAACACCCACAGCATCAATCATTTTTCAAGGCACGGTTTTTGGCTCCTCCCCTGCTCCCGCGATCGCTTCTTTCTCCTCCCGTGGACCGAGCATGGCTAGCCCGGGTATCCTTAAACCGGATATCACCGGTCCAGGTGTCGACATTCTCGCAGCATGGCCGGTATCAGTGGGCCCACCAACGTCGAAGCCCTTTAATATAATCTCCGGGACTTCAATGTCCACGCCGCACCTCGCCGGAATCGCAGCGCTGATAAAGAGTACCCATCCAGATTGGTCTCCGGCAGCGATCAAATCAGCAATGATGACAACTGCCGGAATAGAAGATCGAAGCAGGAGGCCAATAGTGGATGAACGGCTTCTCCCGGCGGACCATTTCGCACTTGGGGCTGGCCATGTGAACCCACTCAGGGCTGTCGATCCGGGCCTCGTTTACGATACTGATGTAGAGGATTACACGCCTTACCTTTGCGGATTGAACTACAGCAACGCTCAGTTAACGATAATGACGGGCAAGAAGGATATTGACTGCTCAAAGATTAAGAGCATTACTGAGGTTGAGCTGAACTATCCGTCGGTATTGGTGTGGCTTGGCCGAGATGAGGAGAGGAACGTGACGGTTTGGAGGACGGTGAAGAATGTGGGAGAGGCAAAGGTTGAGTTTTTAGTGAACGTTGATGAGCCAAAAGGAGTGGAGGTGGTGGCGGCGCCCAGTAGACTGAGCTTCAATGAGGTTGGGGAGGAGAAAAAGTTTGCTTTGACATTTAGGCGTAGCGGAAGTGGAGGGGAAGTGGCGGAGGGAAGGATCAAATGGGTTTCGAGCAGGTATGAGGTTAGTATTCCGATAACGGTCATATTAAAGGAGTAGCGTACGCGGTATTAGAGCTAACTGCATGTGGAGTGTGGTGCTTTTGTTTTATTGTCTGCTAATAATGAGGAGAATCTATTTGCATGTGTATCAATGCACATGATGGGATGTGTGTGTCTTTTTTAATTATGGTAAATGTTCGAAAAAAAATATTATTTTTTTATTTTTTATTTTTTTGGTTTAGACGTTTGAGGCTTCATTTGTGACAAGTTTCTTTTAAAACAGTTTTTTATGAAAACTTTTATGATTTAAAAAAAAAATTTATACTAAAAGTTTTTTAGGAAGTAGTAAAATAACTGTCCCAAACAAAACTTAGTCAATTAAACAAATTCATCCAAACCATGTATACATAAGTTTTGAACTTGAAACCTCTTATCTAGTGGTCAAAGCTCCCAATCAACATATCAAGAAGAGTAGATGTATTAGATTTGACTTAAATTAAGAAATGTAGAGTAGACCTAGAAAGACTTGATTATAAAATATTAGAAATAATATTTCTTTATTTGATTTAAATAATAAATTGATTCTTAATAGATACAATTAAAAAAATCATATATATAGCTTATCCACCGTAGTGGTATAAAGGCTTGATATTTTTATTGTTGTTGTAGTATAATGGCTAATACTATAAATGTTGCATCCTAGAATATTCGTGGCGATAAAGAAATATAAAGTTTAGCATCTTAGGTTTGTACGAAGATCCAACATGCATACAGATACAAGAGTATGGTGCAATATTCATGAGAGTCTCCAAAAGTTTTGTGTGGAAAACCCTGAAAAGGGAAAAATCATGGGGCTTGGTCCGGTTTGAATGAATCCACTTATATTTGTAGTTGATTGCAAATGAGATCCTTCCTTGGGAAGAAGACCATGCCTCAATGTATACATTATATAGAGCACAATACATAGTTAGAGAATAGCATGACAGTTATTCTTAAGAGAGTGTTAGCATGCTTGTTTAGTCAATAGGACCATTATCGGCTGACAAAGGTGGATGGAAGGACCATGGTTGGCAGGCAAAGGTGGTTATAAGGATCGTAGTCGGTGGGTGATAAGGTCGACGGGTAATAATGGTTGGAAGAATCATATTCGGTGGGCTACATGGTTAAGACGACTTTGGTCGGAAGGATAGTAGTCAACTAACGATGATGATCGGGAGGATCGTAGTTAGTGGGAAACAATGATCGAAAGGACCATAATCGGTCGATGGTTCAACATAGTTGGTGATGGTGGTAAAAAAGATCGTAGTTTGACGACGGTGATTGGAAGGACTGTAGTCGAGCAATGAATGTCAGAAAGATCGTAGTCAAGTGATGGTGGTTTGAAGGACTATAGTCGGCGGGTGACAATAAAGGACAATAGTCGGGTGATTATAGTAGGAAAGATCATAGTTAGATGATAGTAGTCAAAAGGATCGTGGTATGTGGGTGACATGGTCGGTGAGTGACTATAGTCGAAGGGAAGTGATCTGACAAAGGTTGGCGATCGACCAGGTGGAAGTTTGGTAGTGTTCGGAGGCTAGGTGGGAAGTCCCACTATAGTTGGTGGTTGGGTGATGCAAACTTGAGAAAACAAGAGAGATCCTTCATTTTTTATCTCTTCCTCCTCCACTTTTCGAAGAATGAGAGGACTTTTTATAGTTCTTTTAGAGTGGCATGGCTAGTAAATAGGGAGAAGATTAAGGGTATATTGAGATCCAATGGACAACCAATATTAACTACATTAATCATAGACCATTTATTGATTATTTAGGCATCTTAATAATGTCAACAATTTGGTAATCTTAGGCTTGATAGATTTGTCTCATCGAGCCTCTCGATTCAACTATAAACATGTCACATTTGGATATCACTTAGTCATTCAATTAATATTCTAAAGCTTCCAAATAGGCTTTGGATCCTTGATTTAGACCCATTAGGGTTCGGATTGGACCAAATTTGGTGTTGTTGGATTTGTCTCTTTGAGAGATTAAGTTCTACTATAATTTTACTTAATTTGAAGAGTGGATGGCTACAAATTTAATTTTAAAAGTTTTTCATTAAAATTTCCTTGAGATTTGTGCCTAGTCAAGATATTTGTTTGATGATATATCCGTTGCCCCCCTATTTTCATTCATTGAATCCTGTAGAGTCCAAAAATATTTCTTGATGGTCTTCAAATTCTTTCAATACAAAATTATAACTTACGAGTAATTATGAGGCATGGCCACTCCTTGGACGTCAATGTAAACCTCCCATTAGCACCTCTAACCAAGTAAAATATTATTAATCATAAATTTAACATGTCATAAAGTTGTCACATTGATTGGAACTAAATGTATTAAAAAAAATTTGAAAACTTTTACAATTACTCAAAATTGACTGTAGATGCTCTATTAGGCCCTAAAAGTGCTAAAATTGAGTCCGGAACATCAAAAAATGGTTCTAAAGACTCAAAAAATGTATCAATTGAATTGTATTTGCTAAAAATCAGGCTCGAACCCGACTTAGTGATCAAACTGGTAGGCTAGCCACATGCCTCAACACTCCGACGAGCCTGTATAAACCACGTGCCTGTTGCTTCCTGCCTATGACTGCTTAACTATCTATGTTGTCCCCTCTTGTTGGCCTTGCTATTCACGCCTAGCTGTCGGTGTGATTCCTTCTTGGCTACCAGCGTGGTCGTCCCCACTTAGCTTCCCGTGTCGTGGTTTAGTTTGCCTGTACTATATGGCATGTAAAATCAATATCATTTGAGTGGCTTAGCCGGTTAAAACCGATAGTTTAGTTAGCTATTTTTATATATATTTTTAAATTTTTAAAATACTTTTTCTCTGTCTTCTTCAAGTATAAAAACCATAGGGGTAGGGGAAAATTGTCCCTTCTTTTCTTCTCCTTCCTTCCTCCAACATTCTTATAACAGAGGCCCTCCACTATCTTTAATAGATCGATGACATCCCTATCAAGTCCATTGCCCCTCTTTATGTAGAATGAACCTTCTTCCTCAAACTCATTCACATATCAGAGGCTTTCAACTAATTTTGGATGTGTGATATCCGATATTTAACTTTCGTTCCCCTATATGTGTAGAATAAACATTCTCTCTAAATCTCCTTCACATATGAGAGGCTTTCCATTATTTTTGGATAGGTTGTATCCAGTATCTAACTTCAGATCCCCTATATGTTTAGAAGGAGTTCCAATGAGAGTTTGTTCTCTCCATAGATTTCTCATGATGAGAAAGATTAAGCACCTCTTGCATGAAATGATGGTTTGAAAAAGATTGGTGATAGTAACACCCAAGAAAAAAACTAGTGACCATCAATAGACGGGCAAAAGTTCAACTGTGGTTAATGATCGGGAAGAGATCTAGTGATCTCAAATTGTTCCTTTGATACAACGAGTCGGACAATATGCCTATGGAGGCGATCAAATGATGATAGTTTAATAGAGGTGATTATGTGAAATTTTGAAGTTGGCGATCAGTTGATGGCGATGATTGTAGGGTGTGTTGTTAATTCTAGTCAAGCGAGAGGTCAATGATGATAGATAAGAGATAAAGGGTTGATGATGATGGTTGAGATGTGAAGGACCCCTAGTGGTTTTTAGGCGAAGGACTAATGACGGCGATGGTCAAGTCAGGCTCTATTAAAGGAAGTAACATCATATATCCTGTTGGAAAGGATCGAAGCAATGTGCCACATTAATAATTTGGTTTCATAATAATAGTGCCTATTGAGTGGAGGCCTATTGGGGCTCTCATATTTCCTTCAAGGATAAGATCATCAGAGATCCTTCAAAATGCAATAGAAAAGTGGTTGATTGAATCTGCTAAGGTTGTTTAACCTTCATGAGGTAATTTATAAGAGCATAATTTGATGATGTCAATCAGTGTGTAATAGGTTAAGAGAAATCCACAAAAGATGTTCACCCTATCTGAGATTATTTATCAAATTATGACTTGATGAGCTTAACCTATATGGAAGAGGTGGAGAGGAATCCATAAAAGATATTTGACCTATTCAAGATTGTTTATCATAGCATTGATCGATAATATTAACATATATGGAAGAGGTCAAGGGAATTAATCAAAGATGTTTGACCTATTCGAGATTATTTGTTAGAGCATCGCTCAATAAAATTAACCAATGTGGAAGAGGTTGATGAAATTCATAAAGGATATTTGGCTTATCCGAGATTATTTATCAGAGTATTACTCGATGATGTTAACCTACATGAAAGAGGTCGAGGGAGTCCATCAGTAATATTTCACCTATATGAGATTATTTGTCAAAGCGTTATAGGATAATGTTAACCTATATGGAAGAGGTCAAGGGAATCCACCAAGGATTTTTGACTTATTTTAGGGTATTTATTAGAGTATTTTTCGATGACATTAACCTGTATGAAAGAAGTTGAGAGAATCCACCAAGAATTTTTGATATATTTAAGATTATTTTTAGAGCTAGAAGAGATTGAGAGAATCAACTAAGGATATTTAAATTATTCAAGATTATTTATTAAAGCATTAATTGATGACGTTAACCCATATGTAAGAGGTCAAGGGAAGCCACTAAGAATGTTTGACCTATTTAAGATTATCTGTTAAAGTATTGCTCGATGATGTTAACTTATATATAATAGGTCAAAGGAGATCACTAAGATTGTTTGACTTATTAGAGGTTATTTGTAAGAGCATTGCTCGATAATATTAACATATTTGGAAGAGGTCGAGGGAAGCCACTATGAATATTTGACCTATTCAAGATTTTTTGTTAGAGTATTGCTCGATGATGTTAATTTGTATAAAAGAGGTTGAGAGAATCTACCAAGGATATTTAACCTATCTGAGGTTATTTGTCGTAGTATTGCTCGATAATATTAACTTGTGTGGAAGAGGTTGATAGAATACACCAATGATGTTTGACCTATCCTAGGTTATTTTTAGGTCTACATCTACCTTTCTTAATATAAGTCAAATCAAATAGATCTACTTCTTAATTGGGTCATTAGAAAGCCTCCATTTTATATGACCAAATCATTTAAGGTGACTCTCGCTAATCTTATCTTCCACTGGAGCTACTCTAATCTTTTCACGTATATGCTCATTTCATATTCTATCTCTAAGAGTAAAGCCACTCATCCACTTGCTTATCCTCATCATTACAACACTTAACTTAATATTATGCTTCTCTTTTAATGGCCAACATTTTGCACCATAAAGCATTGCAGGTCTAATCTCCATCTTATAGAATTTTTCCTTAAGTTTGAGGGGGTTGCTTCTATCACACAACAAATCTGATGCACTCCTTCAATTCAACCCTCCAACTTGAATTTTACTAATAATATCTCATCTATTTCACCATCACTCTAAACAATAAATCTAAGATATCTTAAATGTGTACTCTTATTAATGACTTGATCACCCAACATCATAATCCCCCATAAGAACTATTATTACTAAAATTGTACTTCTTATATTTAGTTATAGATCTACTCAAATGAAAGTATTTAGATTCTAAGGTTGACCTCCGTAATTCAAGTTTACCTTCAACTCCTCTAATCTTATCAATGTATGTTGAATAATGATCTTATTGTAATAAGAATATGATTGGATGAAGATTTAAGTATTAATAATATAAAGCCAAATAAGGCTTCAAGAAAATGTTGTTTCCCTCTACCATTCATTGAATATATGTTGAATCAATATGTTGACCATTATTATTATTATTTTCTTAATGGATATTCACATCATACTCATATTTTAATTTCACTAAAGGATCAATAGAATTTACTCATATCTCAATTTCACCAAAGCATCAAGAGAATATTATGTTCACGTGCTAGCTTGAAACCTTTTATTTCATTTGAATGCCTTTTTGACTATATAATTCATTAGCCATATAATGGATGCAAGATGGGCATCATTTTTAACATGGTTTAAATATTTATATAGATGTTTATGAATAACTTTTTTCATTTAATTCTTCTTTTTACTGAGCTTAATTTATATTAGTGTGATGCATCTAATTTGATTTTTGAAAGTCTGTATAAGTTGTTAGACCTATTACAATTGTCCCAATGCTAACTAAGAGGAGGGGGGAGTGAATTGGTAATATAAAATTCTCTTAGTAAAATTTAGAAAATGGTTTTATGAATTTAACACAATGAAAAAAATTTTAAAATAAACTTTTCAAACACAAAATTAAAGTGTAGAAACTTAAAAATGCGATAAAAGTAAAAAACAAAAGAGCACAAAAATTTATAGTGGTTCGGTCCAATAAGACTACATCCACTCCCTGAAAGCTCCCTCTTCAGGTATTGCACTATACTAAAGTGTCTCTCATTTTGCTCTCACAGCAAGGAAAAGAAGCCTTTACAATTCACCTCTCTTCCACAAATCCTAGGTGCGGTAGAGTATCATCGTCCTTTCACACTCTCCAAGTGTCTGCAGAGAACCATCGTCCTTTCACACCTTCCAAGTATCGGCAGAGAAATGTCACCCTTTTACACCCTCCTGGTGATAGCATAGTACCGTCATCCTTTCACACCTTCCTGGTGTCAGTAGAGTACCAGATCTTCTCCAAAGCTCTTCTCTTGAGCATCTTCAAAGAAGTAAAAAAGAGATTTGACAAACTTACAAAGAGATTATCACCTTTGGGAAACCTTGAGAACCCTTCACAAGTTCCACTAGAAAAATCTCTCAATCCATGCTCTTAAACACTCTCCAAAAGCACTCTCACACTCTCTCTCAAAGAAAATACAAAGAAGCATTTGTTCTAGTCATTTTTTAGGACCTTATATATGAATAACACAAAGAATATTCTAGAAAACTAAAAAATTCAATTTGACTGTCCATGATTATATAGTACGATCGCACATCGTACGTATGATCATTTCAAAATTTGCACGTACGATCATGTATGAACCAATTTCATACTCTAATTTGCCTGTACATGAACTGACTTCATACAATACGATCAGTTCAAAATTGAACAGTTTCATCCGATACGATTTAGTATGATCCAATTTTGTACTATGGATAACATACTATATAAACCTTATATAGAATAGTATGATCAATTTTAATCAAATAACATTTTATTCAATATGAAAATGGACAAGTCCATTTCATACTATGGTGGTTGTCTGTAGGAACCTAAGATCATATAGTACAAACAGATCAAAAATTTACCTTTTCGTATGGATGAAAAGATACGCACTAATTTTGTACTCTAGACGTTGTCTGTATGAACATAAGATTGTACAATACAAACAGTTTAGAAAAATCTTGAGTTTGTTCGGGATGAATTAGTACGCAGCTGTTTTGTACTCTGGATGTCATCTGTACGAAGGTAACTTCATACAATATAAATATGACTTGGAAAATTTTTAGGTGTGATTCGATCAACTACTTCTGGAGGAACGCTCAGGTCAAATCATCCCGTATGATCCAAAATTATACATTACGATTAGTTTTAAAAAATTAATAATTTTTATACTCCCCCAGTGTGTGTGTGTGCACAATAATTCAATTAAAATCACACTCTCTCAAACTAAAAAAAAATATAGAAAAAGTATAGACTACAACTACAATAAATCCTAATCTAATATGTCTTGAAGTCTTTAACAGTCTGAAATATGATTTTTCTGAAATATTAGTAGATACAAAGAATAAAAGAAAAATTTTAAATATATGTTAGGAGAAATAGTATTCAATACAATAAGATTTTAGAATTATAAAAAACACACATGATATAGAAATATAGTTGTGAAAACTATGTTGCAACATTTTCCCCCTTTTTGATGTTAGCAAAATAATTATTATTTAAGTTAATATTTAATACAAATTTTTTCCTTAGCTCCCACTAAATGAATAACCAATTTACAAGAGATTTTCATGAAGATAAAAAAACAAAACCATAAAAATTAAAAACATACACAAACAATAACTAATAAAATCAAAACAACTACTAAAATAAAAAATAATTTGAAAAAAAAACACAAATATTCAAACATTAAAATATTCAAAATATAACATACATACATCACATCACATATTCACAATACACCAAATGATTATACACATTCACAATATAACAAATAATATTATGACTCCCCCTTTTGACAATAACAAAAAGGAAAGTATATCTTGAAATGAAAAGTTTCTACAGATAAACTAGAAGAGTTGAAAAAAAAAATTTTAAACCAATTATAAATATAATATTAACTTCATAAATGAAAAAGAAAATTTTAAAAATTTAAATAAAATAACAACTAAGATAAGAAAAGTCAACCAAGTTCATTGTTCATACTAGACAAATTAAATAAAAATAATTATTACAAAAAAGATGAAATGAAGATTAGTTAAGTTTAATTCAATAATTAATGTGATTACTAAATAGATGGATTTGGATTAGAGATTTGATGATAATATAAAGAACATTATAAATGCTTTCAATTAGCAACATTATGCATATTTTCAAATATTTATGGCACACTTTGTTAAGAGAGTTGCTAATTGTATGTTAGTTTTACATTTTTGAAACTTGTATTATTTTGATGATTCCAAATATTATTCTTTTAAGTTTTGTATTCTCCTAACACTTTTTAGAAGAATTTTTTTTTCTCTTGTGTGGACTAACATTTCAGGATAATCGAACTCCAGACTAATGAAGACTTCAATTCAAATTCAGCATGAGATAATTTGTAAATTGAAGCTTGTATTTTTTATTGTATTGAGTTTGAGAGGGAGTAATTATAATTAAGTAATTTAATACACACACAGTTGGGGAGATCTTTAAAATTCATATTGATCGTACGGGACGAACCATGTTTGTACGGGACGATCAAGTCAATTATCCCCTCAAAAGAGCAATGGAATGAACATGAAGTAAGAAATTTTTTTTTTTAAGTCATGATCGTCCAAACAAATTTTTCTATTCGTCCCAGGATGAAATGCTCTCTAAAAATATTTCGTTCAGATGAAATCCTGTTCATGCAAGCATGATAAATTGCTCTCTGGAAGAATTTCATCTAGACGAACTTCAATTCGTCCCAGGATGAAATGCTTTATAGAAAATTTTCGTTCTGACGAAATCCTATATTCGGCCAAGGATGAAATACTCTATGTAAAAATTTCGTCCAGACGAATTTCAATTAGTCCAAGGACGAAATGCTCTCAGAAAAATATTTGTTTAGACGAGTTCCTACTAGGCTTAGGACGAAATGCTCTCTGTAAAAATTTTGTCCAGACGAACTCTTATTAATCCCAAGACAAAAATATTTTATTATTTCCAATTTTGATAACTTCGTGTAGTTTGTCAAATCGACCTATGGTATAACTATTCGTATCGGATGAACTTAGTTCATACGGGACGATAATCAGGTACAAATTCAATTGGTACCAATATACATTAGGTTCGTATGGAATTGATTTAAGTAAGTTCGTCCAGAATGATCTATGATTGTACGGGACGATCCACTTTGTAAAGACTTGAAAATCAACAATTTTTGGATGGTTTTTGTGTCTTTCCTATATAAAGTCCAATTAAAATTACCTCATAATATTTTTTCCTACTAAACTTCGTGCCTACTGAAAGGAGAGTCAAGGAGAGTGTGTGAGAGAGTGTTTGAAAGAGGAATCTTACTACTGGAGCATGAAGGTTTCACTTGGTACTCAAAGGTAAGAATTTCTACTTATGGTTTTTGATTACTTCACTCTTTTCTCTCTTACTTCTAGATTTCTTGTGAGAAGATCTGTCAAGAAGATCCGGTTCTCTATCGATAATTAAAAAGTGTGAAAGGATGAAAGGTTTTCTTCCTACACTTGGAGAGTGTGAACAGCTGACAGGTTCTCTACCTACACTGGAAGAGTGTGAAAGGACAACGGGTTCTCTGCCAACACTGGGAGAGTGTGAAAGGATGATAGGTTCTCTGCCTACACTGGGAGAGTGTGAAAGAACGGAGGGTTCTCTGCCTACACCGGGAGAGTGTGAAAGGACTGATGGTTCTCTGCCAACACTAGAAAGAGTGTAAAAGGAAGATGGTTCTCTGCCGCACCGGGTAGTAGTGGAAGAGAGTTTTGTAAAGGCTTCTCTGCCTTGCCGTGGGTGCAAAAGGAGCGTCACTAGTGGTATTAGTGCAATACTCGGAGGGTGCATCCGGGGAGTGGATGTAGGTCATGTTTGATCGAACCACTATAAATCTCGTGTCTTTTATTTTTGCCGCTGCTTTTATTTTTATCGTTATTAACTTGTGGTTGAAAAATCTATTTCTACAAAATTCATTAAAGTTTATTTTCAGTTTAAAATATTATAAAGAGGGACTAAGTTTTTAATTACTAATTCACCCCCCCTCTTGGTTAGCCACTAGGACATAAGTTTAGGTTTAACAATCTAATTCATATTGAATAAGTTTCAACAAGTGGTATCAGAGCTTTGTTTTAAAATCATAAGTTTAGACTACTTTTTGATTAACGTAGATGGCTACATTTGGAAACTGAAATACACCTGAGGGTTACTCTATAACTTGACCTCCATTGTTCGATAATATTTCTTTTGATTTTTGGAAAACACGCATGTCTATATTTTTACAGTCACTTGATTACCGATTGTGGATCTTAATTCAGGAAGGATATACAAAACCAACTAGACTAGTTGACAGAATTAGAGTTGAAACACCTTTTGTGGACTAGACAGTAGAAGAACGTGACTTAGCATAATTAAATGTCAAATGCTTAAATAATTTCTTTTGTGCTCTTAAATCAGAAGACTAAATGCGGGTTTCTACTTATAAGAGTGGAAAGGACATATCGGATAGACTTTGTATAACTTATGAGGGGACTAATGAGGTTAAGTAATCTAGACTTAATATCTTGTTGCATGATTATAAATTCTTTCGTATGAAACTTAATGAATTCATTTCTGATATGTATACAAGATTCATACAAATAGTCACCTCTTTACATGTATTGGGTAGGTAACTAATAAATACTGAAATGATTAATAAGATTCTTCATTATCTGCCTACTACTTATGATGCTAAAATTTTTGTAATTACAGAGTATAAAGATCTAAATATATACTATATTGATAATCTTCTTAGTTCGCTAATTACTTACAAGTAAGGAGTTAGCCAAAAAAAGATTGATGCAGGTGAACCACGAAGAGAGAAAAACATATCACTGAAAGTGGAGGAATCTGAGAGTGAACACTCATAATCTGAGGATGAAGATGTTATCGCACTGATGACTAGACAATTTAGAAGCTTTCTGAAGCGGAAGCAGAAGAGACACTAGCAATGGAATAGAGGTAAATTTAATAAAAATTTTAAGGTTTCAAATGATGTTATTTGCTATAAGTATAGGGAACCTGAACATATTAAGACAGATTACCCAAAACTCAAATCAGCTCATAGCAAGGAGAAGGTAGAGGAGAAACCATTTGTGAAGAAGGGTAAGAAGAAATTCCAAAGAGCTTTTGGGCGGACTCAGCTTTGGACTCATCAGAGACAGAAAAGGAAGACGAAGTCACTAATCTGTGCTTAATGGGTGATAGTCTTAATCAGTCAGATTAAGAAGAGGTATGTGACTTAACTTATGATGAGCTTTTTGAAGTTTCTGAACACATGCATGATGCATATAGGAAAATGAAAAAAATGCATGCTAGTCTAAGTTTAGAATTTGAAGAACTACAAAAAGATCATGAAATTCTTAGGAAAGATCATGCTTTAATTGATGACAACCACATGAAATTACTTGATGAGTTTGATGACTTAAATAAAAATCATAAAAGTTTAAAATCATCCTATACAGAACTTAAAAAAGATTTTAAAAATTTTAAGGATGAATCTGAGAGCAAAATTTATATAATCAATTATATAAATCAAATTTTGGAAGATATAAATTTATTTTACAAATTAAAGATAAAAGCTCTCGAGAAAAATAGGATACCCCCTAAACTTGAAAACTTCACTAATCCTATTTTTGTATCCTAAATTTATGCAATCCCTAAATAGACAAATGAATAGTATAAGACTTAGGAATCCTTTTCCAAAAGTCAAATGTAATAATTGTGGATTGATTGCACACATAGCTCACACATGTACTTTGAAGAATAAAACTTATTTGATTTGGAAACCTAAGATGAATAAACTTAGACATATCATACATGTATCTCTTTATAATTTACCAAAAGGAGAACCCAAACTTGTTTGGATTCATAGGTCTAACGTTTGATAATCTTGCAGGGTCTCTCTCACACAAGACCTCGTGAGAGCATATGGTACGTGGATAGCGGATGTTCAAAGCATATGACTGGAAATACTGCACAATTCATATCGTTGGAAGCCAAGAGTGGAGGCAAGGTTACACTTGGAGATAACACCAAAAGAAAGGTGGTTGTGTCAGGTATGATTGGAAATCTTAAGAATTTTTATATTAAAAATATGTTATTAGTAGAAGGCTTAAAGCATAATTTGTTAAGTATAAGCCAGCCATGTGACAAAGGATATTGTTTAAATTTTTTTCTACTAACTACATATTAAGCCTAAATGAAAATGATGTTTTGAATGATATAAGGATAAACAATGTGTATATGCTATATTTGAATTGCATTCAAACTCCTAATGTTTTTTGTTTAAAAACTATTTCTGATGAATCATCTCTTTGGCATAGGAGATTTTGTCACTCTAGCATGAAAAACCTTAGGAGGATTACCCAAAATAACTTAGTGAGAGGTATACCAAAACTAGACTTTACTAATGACCACCTTTGTGATGCATGTTAATTAGGAAAATAGGTGAAGTGCTCTTTTCAATCCAATAAGGATCTTAGAACTAGTAAACCATTGAAGATTTTGTATATGGATCTTTTTGGACCAATTAGAACTGTAAGTCTACGAGGGAAGGTATACGAATTTGTGATTGTGGATGATTACTCTATATTTATATAGGTTAGATTTCTATTTCTTAAAAGTGAATCATTTGAGGAATTTAGAAACTTTTTGACTTGGATTCAACGAAAGCTAGGATGTGAAATTATGACTATATAAAGTGATCATGGAGGAGAATTTGAGAAT
>NW_021488357.1:185201-220518 GCF_001605985.2 Dendrobium catenatum | reverse complement strand
GAAATCGAATTCAATTTGAGTTAATTTGATTTGATTTTGATTTGATTTTGATTTGATTGGTGAGTTGTTTTAAGCCCAATGATATATCAATTTGATTAAAATCGAATTAGATTATATTAAATTGAGTCTATTGACATCGACGAATCATAAAGCAGGCTTGATTTGAGTTCATTTGGAGTTGAATTAAAATTGGATTGAATTGATTTTGAATCAAGTTGAGTGATAGGTTCGAGTCGATGCTACATCATTAGGTGTCCACCTAAGGAAAATCCTGTGGGTGCGATATCTACACTAGGCTACAAAATCCTAGGTACTAGAGTCGATTTCAGGGAAATTGATCTCGAATAATGAGGTCAACAGTAGTCATTAGAAATAAGGCTAGATTAGTTGCTAAGGGGTATAATCAGATTGAAGAGATTGATTTTGAGGAGACTTTTGCCCCTGTAGCTAGACTTGAAGCAATTAGGGTTTTGCTAGCATTTGACTGTTTTAGAGGATTTAAAATACACCAAATGGATACAAAAAGTGCCTATTTATACGGGGTAATTCAAGAGGATAGTTTTGTAGAATAATCTCCAGGTTTTAAAAATTTTAAATACCTAAATCATATTTTCAAATTGAAAAAGGCATTATATGGATTCAAATAGGCACCTAGGGCTTGATATGAGAGATTAAGCACCTTCCTACTTGAAAGATCATTTGAAAAAGGAAGTGTTGATACAACTCTCATTTTAAAGAAAGTTGGAAATGATATACTCATTATACAAATTTATGTGGATGACATCATCTTTGGATCTTCAAATAAAATTCTTTGTGATGATTTTTCTAAACCAATGAGTAGTGAATTTGAGATGAGTCTAATGGATGATTTAAGTTACTTTCTAGGTTTTAGCATTAAGCAAATTGAGGAGGATATATTTCTTAGTCAGTCAAAGTATGCTAAGGACATCCTCAAAAAGTATGAAATGAGCAATACTAAACCTATTAGTACACCTATGAGTTCCTCAGTCCAGTTGGATAAGGACCCTAAGGGAAAATCTATTGATTAAAAAAAAATTAGAGGGATAATTAGATCTTTACTTTACTTGACAGCTAGCCGACCCAATATCATGTTTAGTGTTTATTTGTGTGCTAGATTTTAATCAGATCCAAAATAATCACATTTGATAGTAGTAAAAAGGATTTTAAGATATTTGTTAGGAACTCAGAACTTAGAAATTTGGTATCCTAAGTTTAGCTCTTCGTTTGAAATAATTGGTTATTCAGATTTTGATTTTGCAGGTTATAAGGTGGATAGAAAAAGTACTTCTAGAACATATCAGTTTATTGGAAATTCTTTAGTCTATTGGTCCAATAGAAAATAAAATTCAGTAGCCCTATCTATTGTAGAAGCTGAATATATTGCATTAAGAAGTTATGTGGCACAAGTACTTTTATTGAAACAACAGTTGCCTGATTTAGGATTAACTATAGGCACTATTCCAATTTAGTGTAATAACACTAGTGCTATTCGTATTTCTAAAAATTCTATTCAACATTCAAGAACCAAACATATAGACATCATGCATCATTTCATAAAGGATCATGTATCCAAAGGAGAAATCGAACTCACTCATGTTTCTACTAAAAATCAACTTGTAGACATTTTTACAAAACTTTTAGCCTTTGATACTTTCAGTACATTAAGAATAAGGCTTGGTGTGATCGATTTGAATGCTTAATTAAAATGTTTCTGCAACATTGATGTGTGTTTTAGTTAGTATTTTTTGTGTGTATCCTTGTGTGTGTGATCTTTTCTGTATTTTGAGTTTGTGTTTTCATTTTTTATTATGTTTTTGTTATGTTTGTATTTTAGTTTTGATTGAGTGCATATTTTGAAAAATAGAGTGACATTCATCCAGGACGAAAGAAATTTTCGTACGGGACGAATTGTGTAGTGTTTCAACTGTTGGATTTGAATCGTTTATGTGTAGTTTTTCTGTTTTTATTTTTTCACTTCGTCTGTACGATTGTCACGATCGTCCGGATGAAATTATGAAACGACAGGACGATTGAATGACAGTTAAATGGATAAGATTATTTTTATTATTATATTCGTACGTACGAACCTTTGGTTCGATCGGACGAACACTTGGCGAATCGATGTGGTGGACGGTTTCAACTGTAATTAAAACGATCAAAACTTTCTGATCGTCTGGGACGAACACCTGTTCGTTTGTACGATCGTATGGTCAAAAGCTTGTACGAAAGGTCGCTTCGTAAGTTGTGTGATTATGAAAAGTACTTTCATTTTGGACTCATTCGTTCGTCCATACGAAATTTTTTTGTATAGGACGAACTGAATTTCATATAGGACAAAAATATTTTTGTCTATACGAACAATCATATTTCATTAAATTGACCGGCTTTGAACTCAAAAGTCACACTCACACATCTCTTTCAAATCCCTTTCTTCCTTTAGATCTTATCCATGGCAAGTTCAAGCAAGCGACAAAAGGTTCTCGCCAAGGGTCTACACAGAAATTCTTATGATAATTTTCTGTCCAAAGCCAATGAAGAATCTTTTTCTAAATTTGCCTCCACTAAGATCACCCCGTCTAGAATTCTTATCCAGGAATAATTAACCTTTCAGTTAATGAACTTGTTTGCTACAACTCAATTTGGTCTCATTCTCACACTAGTCCACCTCTACAAGAAAGAGACCTTTCA
This sequence comes from Dendrobium catenatum, assembly GCF_001605985.2. Lineage (NCBI taxonomy): Eukaryota > Viridiplantae > Streptophyta > Magnoliopsida > Asparagales > Orchidaceae > Dendrobium > Dendrobium catenatum. The sequence goes on along the minus strand of NW_021488357.1, from coordinate 217,809 downwards.
TTATTTCCTTGCGAACATGTCCATCAACTCCGACCATTCTGTAATCAAGTCCTATGTTTTTAAGAAGAAAGTTGAAATTACCAAGACTGACCTAGGAATCTTTTTGAACTTAAGGACTGAGGGAATTAGGCCCATACCATGACCACTACTGTTGATTTTGATTGGAGTGAAATTAATGAAGTGATTAAAAAAATTATATTCAAGGAGCATATGCCTAAAGTATCATCTCTTGTTCGAAATGCTCGTATCATCCAGCATGTTCTTCGAACTTCCATAATTCCTAAAGTTGGTGATAGAGTCAACATTACTCCTCTTCTTTCAATAGTAACCTACTTGATTATGACCAAACAACTTATAGATGAAGCCCAACTAATCCTTGACTATCTTTATGGACTTTTTGAAATTAGTCATGTCGAACATAAAAGAAAGAAGAACATAGCTTTAGGACATCTTGCTGCCTATATTTTGGAAAAGAAGTATGAATTGGTTCATCCAGTTGAAGATTTTGTGGAACCTCTTTATTATAACGACGGATCTTTTAGGGCAATCTTCAATAAAGATGAACCAAGTAAAACACATGTTATTAGTGACTCAGAGGAGAAACATGAACCTGCACCTGCTAATGAATCAAATTATCAGGATTTGGTTTAGAGATTTGATCGCTTAGAGTCTCATTTTGATCAAAGATTTGATCAAATTGAAACTCACTTACAGTAACAGGATATTCAATACAATCAGGACATGGGGTACATGAGAGCGCAGATGAATGATATTAGTTCCAACGTGCTTATGATGAGTAGTTATTTTAACTTATTCAGTACTATACCTCCTCCTCCTCCTCTAGATCAGGGTCCATCAAAGTAATTCATGTACTTGGTTATGTTTTTCTTTAGTTGATGTGTTTTGTATTGTAGAAGTTTGTGATGTGTTGCATTGTGATCTATTTTGTTTTAGTTATGTGCTTGTTTCATTTGATGTTTTTGTATGTTGAGTTTTATGTGGTATTGATATCATTCCTTCTTTTGTAATATCCATTATAATGATATCAATATAAATTATCTTGTTTTATTTTAATCTATTTTTAAAATGTGTGTAGTCTATATGAAAATCCCTAAACCTTTTTGATCCAACAAGTGCTATAACTTAAACTACAACTCAAAATTGAATTCATTAGAAAATCTAATTTTTCTAAATTTAAGTTTTGCTTATAACTTGATAAAACTAAGAATGTCAATTTCATGTCTCTTATTAGACAACATTAATATTTAATATTATTATTGCAATTATGTTATTTTCTTATTTTATATTTCACTTATCAATAAATATTAATGCACTTAGAAAAATTTGTAAATTTTTATTATTGATTATTTAAAGATCAATATTACTCTTAAAAAGTATATAAATATACAAAAAATCAAAAGGAATGCATAATGGTTCACAATTTGAAAAAGAGGCACAAAATAAGCCCACAAGTTAAAAGATGCACAAAAATGTGCCAAAAATATTGAAAAAGATGCACAAAGCGCCACATGTGGTAGTCATTTCTTTCCATAATCTTTTAATCTCTTAATTCAAATTGATCTTCTGTATATTTATATTTCGTATTGACATTTGAAATATAAAAATTTTATATTCATCCTTTTTGTAATGATTTTCTTTATCTTAGTGTCTAAATTGATTCATATATTTTTTATTATCAATGTTATATCTCTTTTTAAATTCTATGAATCATTTTATTTACCTATGAATTGATTTTATTTGCAATATTTATCTCCAATCATTTCAAGAATCATTATCAAAGGATTATCATATGTTTGCTTATATTTATGTTCTTTTTCTTCTCCTCTTTTTGCTGTTGACAAAAAGGGGGAGAAAATATTATTTGTATCGTATATGTGTGTTTATTTGTATCGTATTTGTGTGGCTTGTTTGTCTCGTTTTGTATGCTTGTTTTGGTTTGTATCAAAAAGAAAAAAGATAAAAAGAATAAATTGTTTGTGAAATGACTCCTTATTTTCATATGTTCATTAATTCATGGGGAGTTTAGGAGATTTTTAAAATTTAAAATTTATACAAACAATAATTATTTTGTCATCATAAAAAGGGGGATATTAGGGGTGTTAATTTCGGGTCACGGGTCAGGTTCGAGTCGAACCCGGAATTGACCCGGGTTCAAACGGGTAAACCCTAACCGACCCGGGTAGACAAAACGGGTTGGAAATCCGAACACGGACCCCCAAACCTGGAGGCGGTTGTCGCGGTTGACCCGACCCGACCTTATTTTGGGTTCTGCCGGTGTCGGAACGACGGTTGGGGACGGCGGGGGCAGACGCGAGCAGGGGCAACAGGCAGGCGGCCGTGCTGGCAGCAAGAGCGGTGCGCGCTGGGCAGCATAGGCAGGCGAGCAAGCGTGCTGGGCAACGGGTGAGCGGGCAGCGCGGGCGAGGGCAGCGCTGGCGGGCAGTGGCGCGGGCACGAGGGCGCGGGCAACGCAGGCAAGCAGCGGGCGCGGGCAGCACAGGCGGGCAAAGCGGCAGGGCCGGGATTCAAATTTTTTGAATTAAATGGGTTCGCGGGTTGACCCGGCAACCCGTCGGGTTAACCCGAACACTACCCGTTTTTTCAGTTTTTTAAACGGGTCAATTTCTGGAACCCGAACCCAACCCGTTTTGAAATCGGGTCGGGTCCAACCTGAATTTTTCGGGTCGGGTCTGGGTCGGGTTTTCAAGCATTTGGTGAAGGAGAGTGTGCTAGCTAGATTGTGGTGGCACATGGATTATGTGAAGAGCAATAATGCTCAAGCATTAAGTTGCATTTCATTTCATTTATGTGTTGTAGTTATTCTGCATCCCTATGAGTTATTTATTAAGCAATCTTATTATAAATTGGAGAATAATTATAAGACTTTATGTTTTTAATAAAATGCTTAAATTTAGTTTCACTTGTGATTTTTTAGCACAATATTATCTAGTTACAAATTACCAAGGAAATGATCTAGGCCTTCTATTTTCCTTGTAAAGCCTATTCTAAACCTTTCGACTAGCATACATACTCAATAATGATTTTCTCTCATGTCATACATTCTCATCATTATTTTTTAGTCATGTGATATCTTAAATTAACATGATAAACACATAAACAAACAAAGTGATAGCTAAACTCTTGTTAGGAAAAATTTTCTCCTATGTTGATTCATCTAAATTTTTTATAGTATCTTCAAGTCCCAATAATCCCTATTGAATTGTGAACATTTTTATCAGTGATGACTGATATAAAGGCTATTTCTTGAGTAGGGCCATACTTTTAAATTCATATTGGCATATTTTTATTTACTTGGTTGAGTTTTTATGATATTCAAATCATTTATCTTATAATATTTGATTTAGTTGTAATCTGAATAACATGAACTATTATCTTACTGCTTTAGTTTAGTAAGATGATTATGATCCTTTGACTATAATAGTTTGTGAAATATGTGTTAGTTCTTAGATTCAATAAGAATTTATAATTATTATTCTATTTGCTATCTTTGTTAAACATAACTTTTTTTTTTTTTCTATTTTGCTCAAAGACTAGAAAATATTTAAATTTTATTTGTGAGAACAATTTTATTATTTATTCTTCAAGTTATATTTGTTATTACTTATTTTCATTTTTTTAAAGAAATTCTGTGCACCAACTTAAAATACTTTAATATGTAGGAACTTAGTGAATTTTTGTGATTGATAAATTTAAAGCATATAAGGACATAACTTTTATGAAATTTAAATTTGGGAGTGATCAAGTATTTCAAGGAGCATTTAGTAGAGCTAAAACCTGTTAACAATCAAAGCATTAATCCATGCTTTTTTTGGAAATTATAGTAATAGTTTGGGCACCATGACATCAAAATCTAGAACATTCTTAGCATATAAATAGACAAATTGGTGCCACTATGCCATTTTTGGCATCATAGTGCTAGTTTTGACACCATACTACCAATTTATGATATTTTAAAGTTATTTAGGTATATGGGATGGTGCCAAGGAAATAGATCCTACACAACCTTGCAAGAACTCTCTCATTGTAGCATCTAAAGATAGAAAGGATTGGAACCCAAGCTAAGTTGTGTAACTACCTATCTTTTAATTGGGCTTTGACAGGATTTTTGGGGGAAAACTATTTTGAAAGTTGTTGACAGTCTTCTTTGGAAAAGAATTCTTCCACTAATGAATCTTTTAACTGAGAAAGTGATTTAGGAACGTGGCTTGGAGATCATCAAGAGTATTTGCATTTTTTTTTCTTTCTTTCACTATTTCTTCTTAACTTTGTTTTTTAAGTCAACAATGAATTTTCTATCATTTATCATGTTCTAAATTCTTTTTATTTAGAGAAAGGGAGATGGATATTGGATTTATTCTTTGTTGATCTATTAACAATTTTCATTAAATTTTATACTACATATTTAACTCTATTTTTGTTATTGTTGTAGAGATTTGTATACAAATACCAATCAATCACAAGATAGAAATTTTTATGTAGCAAGTCTATAATTTATATGATTCCTATTTTACATTAAATTATTACTTTGAATCTATCTCAAAATAATGATATGTTATGTTTTATAAACCAAATTATCTAGATTTTTTTTGGAGAAAGTAAATGATATATTTGGATCTAAGAAAACTAATGTATCAGTAATATATTTGGATCTAAGAAAACTAATGTATTCTTACTAATTGATCAAATTAGTATAATGTCTGATTAAAGATATCTTGGTGAAATTAATATAACTCCAAGTTCTCTACTCCTAATTTGAAATTTTCTAAACTAATTTTTATTTTTTGCAATTCCCACCATCAGCCACAAAGTTCTTCACATTTAAAAAACTAAATCAATTTAATTTTTCAAAACTATCATTTTTTTAAAATTTATTTTTAATGTTTAAGAAAAATAAATCTATGTAAGACAACATTATAATCATATTTTGATTATTTATGTGACTAAGTTATCTTTTATGTATCATTTAAACCCCATTACTATAAAATATTTTTGTTATACACATAGGTTTATACTAAACATGAAGTTGGGCATGGAATGGTAAGCTATGTTAATGAGATAAAAAATCAAATGGAGCATTTGCTTGAAGAAGAGGGTGATGCATAATTCTTTAGACTATTGAAGGTTGAGGTAGTAGAGGAATTCTTCTATAGAACTATAATTAGATGTGATAGTAAGAGCAAGGTGGATAAGGTAATAACGAAGTTGCACATGATAATTTCATTAGTTTGAACTTGAGGAGTTTCATTTTTTTGTGGCATGGGTAAAGTGAAAATTTGTATCCATTAAAGATAGCATATACTCCAACTACAATTATTTTACATCAATATGCCTAATGTGTAAGGGTTGTTGAAGTGGAGAAGAAACTTAAAATCTTTAGAATTATCAAGTTGTTGCATTCAAATGGGTGGAGATTATTAAAAACATAAATGTTTTGTTAGAAACAAATGTTCCTATTATTCAAGTCAACATAATAAACAACATCAAAACTTGTATAGCTTGAAATATTGCATTAAGAGACACATTCAATCTCTTGAGAAGATATAGGGTATGTTGAGCTTATTTAAACCTGAGGAGACACACTTCTACGTGAGGAAAAGTATGGTATTGTTATGTTGGTAGTCTTGGGGACTTTTATACTAATGTATTAATTATTATTATAACTATAGGTTTACATCCCATGTTGATTGATGTTATTTAAATTATAAGGAGCTATGCAAATGGGACGAAGGTCATTGAGGTAGGAAAAATAGATTATGAGGGAGTTTATTTACCAAGATTATTTGGTTTCCCTCCTTAAGATCTCCAAGGTAACTAAATATGCACCATAAATAAAATAGGAAGGTCCTTTGAAATGAGCCTCCATAGTATAGAAAGTAGTTACCATAAAAAATTTCATGTTATTATTAAAATAATGATGCCATGAAAAAAAATATATTAGCACCCCTAAATCATTTATTTTCAAGCCATATTTTAATATTCTATGTTTAATTTGATGTACTAAAAAAATGACAATATTGTCTCTAAAGCATGATTAATTTAATGGAATTAGAAAAAAAGTTTCAGACTAGAACATGACTCTTTCTAGACATTCATAAGATATATAAGAGTATCATAAGAGATCCTGAACTTACTCATAAGAGGAATGAAGGCAGATTTATAATTGATCAAAAAATTAAACATAATATTTTACATTTTTCAACTGAAAAGAATGTAAAAGGTGTACAATAGTTCTTTCTACAAAATAAATAAGTATTTTCTTACAGGCCTAATTACCAACCTATGAGGAAAGATACCTTAATACGATTATTTATTCTTTTAATTATAATAAAATTTTAGAACATCAATATTATAACCCATGACCTAGGAAATACTATAAATACACCCAAGGATTGATAGAGTGCCTTTCTATTACACACTCATTCTATAATATTTAAAGAATCTCACTGAGTTATAAAAATTAGACAACAATCATGCAAATGTTAAAGAGCATAAAAGATTGGTTGAGTCCTCCACAACCATTCAACCTCATGAACCCACCTAGGGAAAGATTAGCAATAGTAGAAAGATACATAAAAACTTCACCATAAGGAGAAAATGGAAAAAAAGACCCAATCCACCAGAAGATTTTCATCGCACAGAGCACCAAAGAGTTCCCCTATAACATAGGCTATTGAGGATTGTTGGACCATACACACCAATGGTGGATGAACACTCTTGTGCCACTCACCCCTACCCCAAGAAAGTATCACACCATCCCTCATCCTATCTTACCTATAATCCATTGATAGTGCCTATGGCTAAGTTAGCCAAGGACATTTTGAATAAAGAGTTTTTCATGTTACCAACCCCTATGAAGGTGAATGCACATGCCCAAGACACATCTAAGCATTGTGCTCTCCATAAAGATTACAGTCACAACACGGAGAAGTGTTACTACTCTCCTAAGATTGGTTGAAGAGATTATGAAAGCTGGCAAGTTGAAATAGTGTGTACTTATTGATCCTGGATGGTTCCTAGGGAAACCTCCCATGGAAGGAAGTGGTAACTAGCATGTCCCTACTTACTCAGTCTAAATTACAAAATGTGTGCTCACTATTATGGATAGAAAGCAAGCTAGGTCATTAAAAATGGTGAAAAGGATGAAAGTTGGAGAGGTAAACTTAGCATATACCTCATGATCCCTAACATTAAACTTTGCCCCTATCACACTCAGAGAAATAGGCAAGCTAGCTAGGGGAAACTCTCATGACATTGTTATTGTTTCATTGCCTTGGTCATTAACAATCAGATATGCATTATTTTGATGGATATCGGGAATTCTTTTAATATCTTTTTTTTTTAGTTTATATTTTAAAATATGAACCTCATTGCTTACTCACTTCTATTGTAGGTTCTCTATATGGCTTCAGAAGAAAAAAAAAAAAAAAAAGAAAGTTGAAGGATTACTCACCCTATGGGGACCAATTTTATACTACCATGGTAGATTTCATCATAGTAGATTCTCTAGACACTTATAGCGCCAACTTTGGCAGGTTTCTATTAAATACATCTAGAGTTGTGATGTAAACTTATCATGTAGCTATCTAATTTCTTTTAGGAGGAATGGAGACCACTTTGAAGGGTGACCTCACCCAAATGTGTACCTAATATCTGTTGGAAGTTAAGAAGAGTGTGGCCTTTCCATAAGAAGTTCTACAATTAAAGGTAGTAAGAGGCCCAACCTAGAGACCATGGAAGAAGTCAAAGAAGTCCTTAAAATGGAGGAGTTAGATAGAACCATCAAAATAAGCTCATCCTTTAGTAAAGAACATAGAGGTGAGATCATTCAAGATCTCATAGGTAAACTTGATTCCTTTGCTTGGACAGTTATAGAGAAGCCAAGAAATAGTGACAAATTCATATGCATAAGTTTATTATGAGGAGAGAATCAAGGTTAATAAAGTAGAAAATAAAGAAAAGTATACCCATAATCAACTAACCCTTCTAGTACAAGGTACAAAAGCTAATGGAAGTCGACTTCATCATGTTGATTTAATATCCAGACTAAATCTTCAATATGATAATGGTGTAAAGGGCAACAAGTGGTAGATGTGTGTGAACTTTATGAACCTCAACCCAATATGCCCTAAAAATGACTCCCACTACCTAAGATAGTCTTGCAAGTGGACTTGATAGTGGGTAATTCTATGATGAGATTTTTAAATGACTTATCTAGCTACCATTAAATCAAGATGCACCAAATTGACTACAAAACGATTGCCTTCATTATTGTAAAAAGGCTTGTACTATTATAAGGTCATGCCCTTTGGCTTGAATTTATAGAGGTGACTTAACAATGAATGATGGATTGAGTCTTCAAGAACCAAAAGGGTAGAACCATTGAGGTGTAAATGGATGATTTATTGGTAAAAACAAGTCACCCCACTAGTATATTAAATATTCTAAGAAGATATATGCCACTCTAAAAAGGTATAATATCTTATCAGGGAAGTTCCTAGGTTTCCTCTCATTGCTAAAGGAATTAAGGTGAATCCAAACAAAGTAAAGGCAATCATAGAGATGCCGCAAGGAATGACAACCAAGTAAGTGCAGTGACTCACTATGTGAGTCGCTGGCCTCAACCGCTTCATCTCTAAGCTAAGCAAGAGGTTCTCTCCATTCTTGAAAGTACATACAAATGCCAAAAATCCGACATAATGAGAATTATGAGGTCACCTTCTAGCAATTGAAATTTGTTCTTTCGTCGCCTCTACTCCAGTTTTCAAGACCAACATGGACTTGTTCTTTTATCTAGGCATGGGAAAGGATAATATCAGTTCAGTTCTTGTAAGGGAAGAAGACATAAGCAGTGGATAGTATAGTATGAGAGAAAAACCCTTAAAGGTGCAGAGCAAAGTTATCAAATCATGAAGAAAATCACATGGGCATTAATAACTTAAGCTAGGTAGTTACAATCATACTAGCACACACTATATAAGTCGTGACTAACTATCCACTCTAAGAAGATGCAATAAGTCTAATGATTTTTTGGGGCTACTTAGGTGGTTAGTATATCTAAGTGAGATTCAAATCAACAACACACCAAGGATGTCCATCAAGGCTCAGGCACTCACTAACTTCATTGCTGATTTTAAAACTTAGGGCAATGAGCAAGACATAGTAGCTCAATAACAACCCTAAACCCTTTATGTTGATGGAGGTCCAAGCGAGCAAGGAGTAGGCACATGAATGGTCATGAAAAGCCTAATAGGAATTATCATCATGCAAGCTACCAATAATAAGTTCAAACTGACTAATAACTAAGCCAAGTATGAGGCCTTACTTGGTGGTTTGTGAATAACTGTAGGTGTTGGAGCAACTCAACTAGCCGTATATTCTAACTCGTAGCTAATGGTGAACCAAATAAAAGGAGAGTATGAAGTGAGAGATTAAATGCTTTAAAGTACCTCTTCAAAGTTAAAATAGAGAATATTAATATATCATACTTCAAAATAATCAAGATACTCCATGAGCTAAGCAAATTTGTCGGCCTCCTTACCAAATAAAAAAATATTGATGGAAACCAACTGTAAATATAATGAGACTAACTATTGAAGAAGAAAAGATCATAAAGATAGAAAGTGGATGCCCGATAAGTTGGATAGTTTCCATCATGAAGTATCTGAAGATAAGGACAACCAATACTAAAGTTGGAAGTCATAGGCAATTCAAAATCAAGGTAACCAATTATTTTATAATTAGAGGAAGGTTATTTAGAATATCATTGACTTCACTCCACCTAAAATTCATTAGAGAAGATGAAAAGGTGATTATGCTTAGAAAAAGTCACTCAAGTGAGTGTGGTAGTCACCAAAAGGAAGGGAACTCGCCCACAGAATTCTAAGGCAAGGACATTTTTAGCTAACTCCAAAGAATGATACTGATGAATTTTTGAACTATGTGCCTTACCTTGCGTACAGCAATTTCCTGAACAGTCTCTTCGAACGAAAACAGCTCGGCGTCGCCCAAAAATCCACTTTTCCACTTTTTCCTTCATTTTTCTCTCTCCTCAGCTTTTTCTCTCTCTTCAAAATATCTCATTTCTATATATATCCAGACTGATCGTCCTGGACGATCGAGCTTCGTCCTGGACGATCTCAGCTCTGGAGAACTTCGTCCAGACGAGATTTAATTATCGTCCCCGGCGACGGGTTCTCTGGAAAATTTTCGTCAAGACGATCCAACATTTTGTCCAGACGAACCATACAGACAGAACAGTTTTCCTTGAACAACCTGTACCGATCGTCCCGGACGATCCAACTTCGTCCTGGACGAACCTGGAGCAAAACTGATATTACAGCCTATACTCCAGTTTTCAAGACCAACATGGACTTGTTATTTTATCTAGGCATGGGAAAGGATAGTATCAGTTCAGTGCTCGTAAGGGAAGAAGAAAGAAGTAGTGGAAAGTATAATATGTGAGAAAAAACCTTAGAGGTGCAGAGCAAAGCTATCAAATCTTGAAGAAAATCACATGGGCATTAATAACTTCAGCTAGGTAGTTACAATCTTACTTCCAAGCACACACTATATAAGTCGTGACTAACTATCCACTCAAAGAAGATGTAATAAGTCTAATGATTTTGGGGGGCTACTTAGGTGGTTAGTATAGCTAAGTGAGTTTCAAATCAACAACACACAAAGGATGTCCATCAAGGCTCAGACACTCACTAACTTCCTTGCTGATTTCAAAACTTAAGGCAATGAGAAAGACATAGTAGCTCAACAATAACCCTAAACCCTTTATGTTGATGGAGGTTCAAGCGAGCAAGGAGTAGGCACATGAACAGTCATGAAAAGCCTAATAGGAATTATCATCATGCAAGCTAACAATAATAAGTTCAAAGTGACTAATAACTAAGCCAAGTATGAGGCCTTACTTGGTGGTTTGTGAATAACTGCAGGTCTTGGAGCAACTCAACTAGCCATATATTCTAACTCGTAGCTAATGGTGAACCAAATAAATGGAGAGTAAGATGTGAGAGATTAAATGCTTTAAAGTACCTCTTCAAAGTAAAAATAGAGAATATTAATATATCATACTTCAAAATAATCAAGATACCCCATGAGCTAAGCTAATTTGTCAGCCTCCTTTCCAAATAAAAAAAATCCTGATGGAAACCAACTGTAAATATAATGAGACTAACTATTGAAGAAGAGAATATCATAAAGATAGAAAGTGGATGCCCGATGAGTTGGATAGTTTCCATAATGAAGTATCTGAAGATAAGGACAACCAACACTAAAGTTGGCAATCACAGGTGATTCAAAATCAAGGTAACCAATTATTTGATAATTAAAGGAAGGTTATTTAGAAGTTCAATGACTTCACTCGACATAAAATTCATTAGAGAAGATGAAAAGGTGATTATGCTTAGAAAAAGTCACTCAAGTGAGTGTGGTAGTCACTCAGAAGGAAGGGAACTCGCCCACAGAATTCTAAGGCAAGGACATTTTTAGATGACTCCAAAGAATGATGCTGATGATTTTTTGAACTATTTCCTAGTTCTTGAAATCCAACTCCATGTTGCTACAACCTTTTTACAAGTTATAATGTATCAACAACCCATGGCCATTCATCGCCTAGGGAATTGATCTTTTGATACCATTCCCACCTTCAACTTGATAGATGAGATTCATACTAGTCCTGATCAACTAGTTCACCAAGTGGATATAAGCCAAGGAACTCATGAAGATAACCTCCATGATTAATTAAAACTTCATTTGGATAGACATCATCGACAAATATGGCCTACTTCTCATGATCAAAATCAATAATATGCCCAATTTAATCGATAAGATTTAAAGGTCTTCTACCAATCTCAAAGAGTTCACCTAAAATTCATTTAAGTCCACCACCCATAGACTAATGGATAAGTTAAAGAAATCAAAAAAAGCGTATCCTCAATATCATAAGGAAGAAGGTGGAAGAAGCAAGAGGCAAGTCGGTGAAGGTGCTATTTTCGGTACTATGGGTTCTAAGGATGACTCTCTCTTCAACCACTAAAAATACATTTTTGGCTCTCCCATGGTGTTGAGGCCTTGCTAACGATAGAGTTTGAGTTGCATAGCGAGTGAGTGGTCACTACTACTAACTATAAAGAAAATAAACTCTATGATTGGGAGATGTGGAACCAAGAAGTCTTGGAGATAACCACCAACCTTCTTGAAGAACTTTAAGCGTAAGTTTACCTCAAGCAAGAATAAGTGAAGAGAAAGATGATTGGATAAATTAATTTGTAGATTAATAAGAAAGATGATTTGATAAATTAATTTGTAGATTAATAGGAAAGCCTTACACTTAGGAAACATTATTCTGAAGAAAAAAAATTATGTTGCTCGCCAGCCTATTCTTGGCTAGTTGGCATGCATATTGAGGGTCCATAAATCATCTAGATGCGCAAGTCATCCCAGGAGCTTATAAACTACAAACATACTCAAGAAAGAAAGTGGCAAAGACCTGGAGCATTGATGGCTTGAAAACTTTCCTATCCCTAAGAGAGGTCCTATACTTCTTGTATTTTTATTCAATATTTTTTTTTTCATGAAATGAATTTTCTTTTTTCATTCTCTATCTTTTTACAAATCATACATAAGAGATTCCTAAAATAGGTAATGTAAGAACTTAAATTCTATGACTAATAGTTTGGATCAGTGAATTCACCTCTTAGAATCAATGATGTCCAGGCAACTCACACACCATCCTACATGCACATGGAAATCATAAGAGTGAGTTTAGTAATAAAACTCTTGCAATGAGCTTGCACTCGCTAAACTATCGAGCAACTTGCCCACAACTTTGAGCAAGTGCTAAATCATTAGATTAAAACTAGCTAGCCAGAGTCATTCAGTTTCGTAATAATAAAGGATGACCAGCAAACATGAGGACTAGCCGAGTTCTCATCCAAGCTCAAGCACAAAAGTAACAGACTATTCCCTAAAGCGTTCAAGCACTGAGACAAAAAGACTAGCAAGAAAACTAAAGCACATAGAAGAAGAAAAATCTCAACTCAGACAAGGTCGTCTCTAGGGAAAATAAATCACATGATTTGAATTTTCTATTTTTGTAATCAAATACACTATAGAGAATAACAAGCCATCTTTAAACACACACAAAAAAAAAATGTATTCTTTATTGGATTTGAAAATACTTTTGAAAATTTCATTTTTATAATCAAATACAATATAAAGAATAACATCTCATCTCGAAAAAATAAAATGATAATCTATATCGGTATTAAAAAAATGTGGGTTTTTTTAATACCCATATTCCTAGAGATTTACCCCTAGTTAAATGAGTATAATAAGGTTTGTTTTAATGTAAGTTATAGGTTTCCCATTAAAGCAAATTCTTTCTATTAATTACATCCTCTCAAAAGTGAATCTCTTAAGGATATTCTTAATTATTGACAATTATTCTTAAGATTTTAAAGTTTAAGACAAGGATAGTATTTTGACATTTTAGATAAGATTTTCTCATATTGAAGCAGCTCTTTCCAGAGGACAAAGAAAGAAAGAAAGTATTGTATTTTGAGAAGCCAAAAAAGTAACTCTAATATATCCTATATTAAACTTTAAAGCTTTGATAAATCGAATTTATTATATTTAAGGGGCTTATATTTCTTAATAAAGAATAAAGAAAACACCTGACAGATGAGGGCTTATGCAGAAAATCATCATCAGATTGTAAGGCTAAAGTGAGTATAACAGTGTAGTAACTCGAACCAAATCAAAAGAGATGTGGTGGGAGAAGAGTCGTACGTATATAGCACAAAAAATCAAGATTGTGAAAATCGGACCGGATAACAAACCGGAGAAAGAAGAGATTCAACGTTCGATTTGTTGAACAAGGGTCGAACCGGATGATGTAATAAATAATTTTATTATTAAAAATTAATAACATTAATAGAATAATTAGGGGAGTCTAACCTCAAATCATATAATACTAAGAATTTAAACTATATAATTTTAATAGATTATATCTCAATATAATTAAATTAAATTGAAATGATGACTATATTATAATTTATAAAATATATATTTTAATTATATTATATTTATGAATATCTAATTATTTAATTATAAAATTTTTAACATTTAATTTTAATTATTACATTAATGATGATATTATATAATATTTATATAAGTATAACAAATTAAAAATTAGCTTCAATATAATATATAAATTCTATAATATTAAATTTACAAATGTGTACATAAGGAATATATTTAATACTATATAATATGATTATAATTATTAATTTAATAATAACATTATAAACAAATTCATAATACAAATATTAAAAAAAAACTTTGATCAACCATAACAGCCCCAAATACTGTGGCTAACAATTCCAAATTTGTTGGCCCCAAAACCAACACTATATTAATACCCATATAAGCTTCAAACTTACATGCAAGCTCAAGTAAGCATCATGGTAACAAGTCTCCACATAAAAAGGAAGTTATGAGATGATTGCCTTTTAGCCTTTATATAAGTTTCTCTCTTTTCCTAAAAAACTTATTTAATAAGAGAATCTAAATATATTTTGTATTAAAAATCTGATTATTTAATAAAAAATTACTTTTCAAGAAATTAAATAAGTAATAAATTATGTTACATCATTATTAAAAAAAATGTAAGACCGGCCGGTTCTTTCGAATCTGACTGCTGGTCTCGGTTCACTTGAACCACGGTTGAACCGGCCGGTCCAGTCCGGTTTTTAAAAACTTTCCCCCTTCGTTTCTCTGCTTCTTGTTTCCTGCACCATCGAGGCCACCTGACGCAGTCGCTGCTCGCCGCACAACCTGACCGTCTGTTCCTTGCACTTCGCCTTTGCCGCCTCCTCTTGGCATGACGCCACTGCTAGTTATGTCGAGGAAATAGTCCACAACTCCACCTTCAGAATCTACACCAGGCTGAAGAGTGCTACTCCCTCACCATCCGTGAAGGCAAAGTCATCCTTATTCCAATGAACCTCCAAAATGATTTCTAGGTACCTAGCCTCTCACCAAGCTCTCTCTTTTTTCATTTTATCTCTCATGATCTTTCTTGTCAAGATCTCATCTTTATGCATAAAAATCCAATTTTGCTGCAGTGGTAATAAGATTTTGGGAAATTTACATACATACCACTATATACTTTATATTTTACAAATCTAACACTTCATACATTAATATTACATATTTACCACTCAAATCCCTACTTTATATCGTTTCTACAACTCCATCTAAGGCCTCCTCACGACGTTTCTCTGCCTTCCGAACAACGTTTCTCTGCCTTATTGTTTAACGCGATTCTGAGAGTCAGTTAGGGTAGAATTGAAGGAGGAATCGGAGCTTGCAAAAGGGGAGGAAGGTAAGCTCTCATGCATTCTCTCATTTTTGTTCAAAATGATTTGTTTTGCTCGGAGACTGGCTTCTTGTCCGTCAACTTCCTGCTGATTTTAGCTTGCGACGTTTCTTTTCCTGATGCATTCTCTCATTTTTTTTTTCAAAATGATTTGGTTTGCTCAGAGAGCTTGTTCTCCGTCACCTACCCGCTGATTTTCGTTAAATATTGTCGGACCTCGTTCAGGTTTGCCGTTCTGCATTCCTAAATTATTTCCTTGAAAATAATTTTGTTAGCTTTTCCTAGGAAGGTTCTTTACCGGACTTTAAAATAATTTTGTAGGTACTAAAAACTAAAGATTATAGCTTCAAAATCTCCTGCTGCAACATTTGCATATGTAACGATTTCGTGTTTGATAACCTTTTTTATAAGTACAGATTTATGAAATTTTCTTTCTTATTAATTTATAAATTGCTATTTGCTTATGCATAAATCTGCTGTTGTGCATATTTTCAGGTTTTGCAAAAGTTTTAATGAGTTCTTCGAGTTCTTCCGTTGTGAAAAATAGGCCGCAACATTCTAAGGTGTACTGCCATTGTCATCTAAAATGTGTCTTGTTTACCTACCACCGAGGACCAAACAGTGGAAGGTAGTTTTATAGGTGTGTTTTTAATAGAAGTGAGGACGACTGCAGTTACTTTAAATGGGTGGATGAGCTAGAAGACCCATCTTATGTCACACATTTCGAATTGAAGGCATATGAAGCAAGGAATTCTAAGAATTTTGACTCGATTCGTCTTACGTTGAAAGTTTTGTTAGTGATGATTTTTATCGACATTGCAGTACGAGTTTATTTTGGTTAGTGTTATATTGTGTTCAAGCATATGTTGTGCTTGATTTTGTGGAATGTGAAGCAAACTTTGGTGTTTCTTGGAGAAATTATCTCCTGCTATTGTATGAAAAGGAATTATGTATTTTCAGCTTTTGTGGAATTAAAAAAAACTTTGTGCAATGGAGTACTTGTTGGTTTAATGTTAGTTTGTATTTGAATCCCAAATTATAGATCTGAAGTCTGATTATTGTGATTCTTTCACAGTTGCATTGTCATCTAATTACTTTTTAGCATTTTTAACAACAATATAAGATGAAAGCTCCAGTTCCGGTAGTAGCTCCAGTTCCGTTCGGATGTGAAAATCCGGTATTAGCTCCAGTTCGGATGTCAAAATCCGGTAGTTCCAGTATTTGTATAACCTAGTAGTTCCTGGCTAACCTGGTAGTTCCAATATCCAGTATTAGCTCCAGGCTGACCTGGTAGTTTCAATATATGATGTCAAAATAAATTCGAACCTCCAGTGCAGAATGGAGTATGTGGCAAAAGCAATCTCTGTTTGTTGATCCACAAAAGCTACAATACTTTTATTTATTTTAAAAAAAAAATTCTTCAAATGTCTGTAGCAGTTCTTATTAGTGCCATTGTAGCAACCCTGAAGGAAATACGACGGAAGACATTACTGTGCAGAACAATGCGATTAGAACTGTTTCGATCTCAGATGGTGGAAAATGATGAGCTTCAGATGCTGGAAAATGGCGAGACGTCCGACAAAAGAAAATATGAGAGACTTAACGGACGGATTTTGGCGGGAAGAAATACGTCCGTCCGTCTGTCCGTCACAGGTATGGGGCGGAAACAGAGAAACGTCGTGAGGAGGCGTTAGATGAAGTGGTAGAAACAATATAAAGTAGGGATTTGAGTGGTAAATATGTAATATTAATGTATGAGGTGTTAGATTTGTAAAATATTAAGTATATAGTGGTATGTATGTAAGTTTCCCTAAGATTTTTACTGGGAGAACGAGGTGGAGGATGAAGAAGAACTCTTTGCATTTGCTCAAATTAATAAACCTACCTATTTGGCCATCAAGCACTCTCTTGGCCCAAAACACCCTATAGTTTTTGTTAATATTAATTCATCCTTATTTAGAATAGATGGGATTAACAACTAATTAGCTTAATATGCTGATTAAGGTTTCTCAAATACCATGCAATCTTGAATACATTCATGAGTCGATTCTGTGGACAGAAAACCATAATACAGGGGAGTGGCTCAATGGGTAGAATCAGAGACGGAAAATTGTTCCTTTCTACTGTGATTGTTATTCTCTCTTTAATATTTCAGATCTTGTTCTATTTTTATATATTGATCTCGATTTTATTTGATGTTTTTTTTTTACTGTAGAAATGGAAGGTATAATGCTCTGCTACCACTGTTCACTGCTGCATGTCTACTGTTTTCTAAGCGTCAAACGAGATATCATTGACGGTGATCGGTCATTGCTATGTATCTTTTCTCTCTATCTTCTCCTCCAGTTTTTATTCTTTAGATCTTCTCGCTATGCCTTCGAACTCTCTTTAGAAGATTAATGAAATTTGTGAGATATTGGTTTAATCAGATTTATTAGGATCTCTAAATCATTTAGATTAAGGATGTCTATTGCACATTGTCCGTTATGTGCTTTTCTATTATAATGTCGAGCTTCATATCTAATGTTTTAATCAAATAGATGAATTGATTAATAATACCGTATCTTGAGAAGTAATTAACTTGGTGTCAAATACATTCATAATGCAACATTATTAGAAAATATAAAATATAATGTAAAGCCTATAATTATTTTTCAATTTATTAATTATATTGAAAAACAAGACTTGGCTTACCCCGCATCAAACGTAAAGCTGATTCCGACCCTCAAGGATTCACAACTCTTTTCGACTTGCCAACCCTACTTAGAGAGGATTGACAACTAAACCCATCTAGTCGCTTCAAAATTATGATATCCCGCCTTATCTGGAGAGTTGTTATTTAATTATAAATTTGGAAGATACATCTAGAGATCCTAAATGACCCCAAACAATTGAATGATATTTATGCTTCTAATTTCAAATGCAATTAATATTTTATTTTGCATTAGTTTTTTTTAATGCAACACTATGATGATTATATGCAAAATCTTTATGATTTGAAAATTATAAAAAAAAAAAATCTTATGAAAATAATTTTTTTTTTAAGGAGCTTACATCCCTTGAGATAGAACTGCACAATTATAGGTCAAGTGATTTATCCAAACTCATCGGCAAGGAGTCTAAACAAGGATTACAACTAAGATGCTATGGACTTAGCCGCATTTTATTTACTTTTTCTAGCAATTTATCTTTCTATATTGTTTTCAGTTTTGTCAAAGTTGTAATCACGTGACATTAATTAATTGTTTTTTAGGTTTAAATTTGCAATTAATGATTTAAAATCTACAACAAAATAGAAAGTAAAGCAAAAAATACAAGTAAATAGAGTGTAAGAAAATAAATACAAGAAAGTAAAAAAGGTAGGAAAAGTAAATATCTTAACTTAAGATTTGATTTATTCTATTTATTGGTGTGTTTTATTAAGAAAATTATAAAGATGGATTTTGTAATTTTTATTTCGTAAAATTTTTAATCATATTGATTTAATAGTCCTCTAATCCCTAGAAAAAGTTATTTCAAAATTTTGTATTTTTAATATTTTTTTTTCCAGGATCTAGGTTATTAAGGAGTCATAATGAACATAAAAAGTTAGGATTTATGATTTAGGCAACCAAATGTACTAGTATTTTAATGAACTTCTCATATGAATCATAGATGGCCAAGATAATATTCTTTGAAAAATTCAAGCAATTTGGAAACTTACATAATTTTTAATGATTTCTTTATTTGCTCTTTAACTTAGGCTTGAATATCATTTTATCTAGGTTTTTGTTTTGAGAATTTTAAGGGTTTCAATCTTCCTTATTTTCTTAGATTATGTTTGGATTTTGGCTCTTCAAATAGAACTTTTATTTGGTCCGGTGAACAAACGCAACTCTACGTTCGGCCGCCAGTAGAATCGCGTCACGCGTTTTCATTATTTACCGCGCGCCCCGACAACCTGACCCGGAACGGACCCAAGATTGCTCGGTATTACTAGGTATTGGTCGATTTTGCTTGGCAATAACCAATACCGAGCAATACCTAGCAATAACGAGCAAATACTGAGTTGTACCGAGTTTTTTCTAGCAATACCGAGCAAATACCTAGCAATAACGAGCAAATCCCTAGCAATCCCGAGCAAATACCGAGTTGTAGAAAAAGTCGGTACAACTCGGTATTTGCATGGCATTGGCCTTCACAGAGCGGTATTTCTCATTTTTGCAAAGCAATACCGAGCAAATACCGAGCAATACCGAGAAAATTGCGAACATAGCTTTCCCGGGTTCCGGTTCGGGTCAAGTCATCGGGCCGCGCGGTAAAGAGTAAGAGCACGTGGCGACATGTTATTGGCGGCCGAACGTAGCTCTACGTCCGATCAGAGGTCGTAATAGTTGTTCCTTCAAATGAACTCCAAATGGAATGAATTTTAGACCACAAGTCATAACCAAACTAAAAAATATTTCTCCAAAATTTGAGCTAATTTTTAGATAGTTTAGATTTATAATGAATTATTAGATTTTAACTATCTTTATGATATGTCTTCCAAAAATTATGTTGATTGGGCACGAATCTCGAGGCAAAATCAAGTCGAAAACTTCAAAAATTAAATCCGGGATCACCTGAACTCCGATTTCAGCAAACTTATAGTCAAATTAAGAGTCTCGGAAATACGAACCCGACGACACCAAATTCGACTCAATTTGAACCCAAATGAGTCCAAATCAAGGACCAAAAGCGCTGTTGGAAAGTTCGTACCACAATTTGAGTTACCAAATGTGATGAGCTTATAGTCAAATCGAGCGGCTCAACGAGAAAAATCCAACGAGCCCAAGATCGCCAAATTTTGACATCATTAAGGCCTTCAATTGTTTGACGAATGGTGCATGATCCAAGGCATGATCAAGGGATTCAATATCGGCCGTCGAGCCAACCACTCCCCATTTACCCCTTGATCTCTCACCTATTTACGGGCCATGCCACTCCAGAAAATATATAAATAGACCCCTTATTTCTCTTGAGGGGGGAATGGAAGCAAGAAGAGAAGAAGAGAAGAGAAGGAAGAAGCTCCTCCTCGACCACCGCTGGAGTTTCACCGGACCACCGCCGAACCTTCGTCGGACCACCACTTGAGGCCCTCACCTCTGCCGGACCACTGCCTGATGTCGTTGCTCCGCCGGACCACCACTTGAGGCCTTGTGCTCCACCAGGCCACCACCTATGGCTCAGACTTCTGCCGGACCACCTCTTGAGGCCCTCACCTCTGCCGGACCACCGCCTGACACCGTTGCTCCGCCGGACCACCACTTGAGGCCCTCACATCTGCCGGACCACCGCCTGATGCCGTTGCTCCGTCGGACCACCACTTGAGGCCCTCACCTCCACCGGACCACCACTTGAGGCCCTCACATCTGCCGGACCACCACCTGATGTCGTTGCTCCGTCGGACCACCACTTGTGGCCCTCACCTCCACCGGACCACTGCCTGATGTTGTTGCTCCACCGGACCACCACTTGAGGCCTTGTGCTCCACTAGGCCACCACCTGTGGCTTGGACTTCTACCAGATAACCACTTGAGGCCCTCACCTCCGCCGAACCACCACCTGATGTCGTTGCCCCGCCGAACCACCACTTGAGGCCCTCACCTCCGTCGGATCAGCGCCTGACGTCGTTGCTCCGTTAGACCACCACTTGAGGCCCTTGCCTCCGGCGGACCACTGTTTGACGCCATTTCTCCGCCAGACCACCACTTGAGGCCCTCACATCAACTGGACCACCGCCTGACGCCGTTGCTCCGCCAGACCACCACCTGAGGCCCGGACTTCTTTCGGACAACCACTTATGGCCTTGTGCTCCACCAGACCACCACCTGAGGCTCAGACTTCCACCGGAGCACCACCTGAGGCCCAGACTTCCACCAGACCACCGCATGAGACCCTGTGCTTCACCAGGCCACCACCTAAGGATCGGACTTCAGCCGAACCGTCACTTATGGCTCTGTGCTTCACCAGGTCACCACCTAAGGCTCGGACTTCCACCGAACCTTCACTTATGGCCCTGTGCTCCACATCCAGTGCGGTGTCTACGATAAGGTAGGTAATCACCTAAAAGCCCTATTTTGGAGTTCGTGGCACACTGAAAAATTGCCTATACACGTCTTTATTGGGCGTGGTGGGATGGGACCCCGCCGGTGCGAGGCCTATGATGAGGCGGGGCTACTCAGAAGTACCCTCGAACGAGGGGAAAGCAAACTGTCTTTCTAAATAGGTACCCTTGAAGAACCCATACACGTTTTTATTGCACGTGGTGGAAATGAAGACTACGACCACTGTGTCTAATGACACCTACCATACACGTCTTTATTGCTCATGGTGGAAAGGCCCAGTTTCTCGTAGTTTCTCTAAATGGGGGAGATGTCAGGAGGCTGCTGAAATTTTGGGTGAATACGAGGTCGTACTTGAACTTGATTAAACAAATGGTACTTAACTTGAATCTAAACTAGAACTTAAATGAACAACAAAAGGCTTGAACTTCAATTGAATTTGTACAAGGACTTGAACAAGTTGACAACGGACTTGTGGACTTGATTTGGACTCAAGCAAAACCAGAACTTTGACATTGAACTTGAACAATGAGATGGACTTGTATTTGGACATAAAGCAAATGATTAATCAAATATACTTGAATCTAATAAGTTCAAACTTGGACTTAATTTGAATATTTAGTAAATATGACTTGAACTAGTTGGATTCAAACTCAAAACTTGATTCAAACTTGACTTGAATAGTTGAACTCAAGTAAAGACTTGGATGAACAACAGGGGACTCGTGATGGAGGAAACTTCAAGCATATGAAAGCTTTAGTGTGTGTCATAATCCATAAACAAACAACATAGAACTTCTAACGAGTGACAATTAAAATGCAAACAAGGACTTTGACATGTGATAAGAGTCATGCATAAATGTTGAACAATCAATAGTATACCCAACAAGTCATTTAGATGCATACAATCAGAAGCTTGTAATGAATATGATGACATGCTAGCCATCATATATGCTCACAAGTGGAACAAGAGAGTCATGAAGGAAATTATCTCTTTGGCATCGAGCAATCATCAATTGACAAACACATGTGACAATCTCTTGCTAGTACTAAAAGACATGCGACAAATACAAACACTACAAACCATGTCGTAGGAGACAATAATTGATACATCATCCTTGCGAGCAATGTCAAAATACAAGCAAAAGTATTCAACCCTTGCAAGCAACGATGATCAACATATAATGGATGAAAATACATGTTGCCAATGACAGAAGACTTTTTCATATGCCTACAGTGGCCCACCTATAGGTGAAAAAGATCATGATACATGGAGAGGTTGATGATGAAATGCGACTCGCCTATGGTCAATGAATACATTAATCTACTGCAAGAAGAAGGGTCCAATGATGTTGTGAGAGACCTATCCCAAATTCAACATGTTCAGTGAAATATACGATGAATGTTAAGATACTCCTACGATCAACAAACAGTCTGGTGCTAAGCAAATACATCAATTCCCTACAAGCAGAAGGATTTAACATGAAATGAATACAAAGGCCCATGGAGAATGTAGAGGTTTATACGACTTGTTATTTGTAGGAAAACTCTATATACCTGCTATGTGTACAATATACCTACACACATACAAGTTACATAACAAAAGATAGTGAATGTTATTACACTCCTACGATCAACTACTATTCAAATGGTTAACAAACACATTGTTTGCTACAAGTGGAGACGAAAGATTTACAACAGATGTAGGCTCCTACGAATTGTCATAGGAGACTTACTGTATGTTCAATGCATCATCCCCAAAAAAATGTAATATGGCTACATCAAGTACAAATGACTACGAGCCATCGCAGAAGCTCGTGTTAAATGCAGTTATCTATGATCAAAGCAGGAGATTCATTAGTGCACCACAATCCCCCTACAGAAAGCAACAAGTAGTGCACGACAGTCTACCTATGTAATGCAACAAACAACTCTATCCAGAAGCTGCTATGTCATGCCATCAGATCTGCAACATGTTTGCAAGTAGACATAAGGCATGTACGAGCTTCCAAGTAGAGCATTGCATTCAAATAATGGCGACCCGCTCAACTGATCAACGAAAGCAACAAGTAGTGCACGACAGTCTACCTATGTAATGCAACAAACAACTCTATCCAGAAGCTGCTATGTCATGCCATCAGATCTGCAACATGTTTGCAAGTAGACATAAGGCATGTACGAGCTTCCAAGTAGAGCATTGCATTCAAATGATGGCGACCCGCTCAATTGATCAATACTAAATGTTTCAAAGTACCTCCGCATATGCACCAAAATTTGTATACACATATGTACACAAAAAGGGGGCAAGTGCAATCATAAGACCCGCATGGGCCCCGAAGAGCGTATTTTGGATATACACGTGACGTTTAGGGATGCTGCGCGGGCCAACAAATCTGAACTCGATCCTCCTAAATAAGTAAAAAGGAGTTGACAGAGTTTATTTATAAAATACCCCTAAACACCCGCATGGGCCCCAATGAGCATGTTCTTGGTACACACGTGATGTCTAGGGATGCTACGCGGGTCAACATATTTGAACCCGATCCTCCTAAGCAGTTAAAAAGGAGTCGACAGGGCTTAATTATAAAATGCCCCCAAACACCCGCATGGGCCTCGACAAGCATGTTGTGGGTACACATGTAATGTTTAGAGATTTTGTTCGGGTCAGTAAGGGAATTCAAGTTTGAACCTACTCCTTCTATGTGAATCAATGGGAGTCAACAAGGTTCGAATCATCAGACAAATATATGGTGTTGGTGACTTATATATTTGTCTTAATATATTCATATTAGGCCTTCAAAACCTATAATAATATGAATTCACTAATAAAGATATAAGCCAATAAAACCCGATCTCTTATCGGCAAGTTGATATGGTCGACAAGGTTTAATGAAAAGGAAATAACCCCATATACCTCGATGATGGACGTGTTGGATATAAATCTCAACCGGAGGGTTTAACTTCAAATACTTTCAAGTGCTACCCAAAAACCCACAAATTCAAAAAATTAAAAATTCCAAAATCATCCAAATTCAGATATTTAAAACTGAAATCCAACCATCCAAATAATTAAAGCAAAATCCATCCGCCCTCCATAATAGTTTGTCAAGGTGGATAAATTTGAATATAATTTCAGCTCACATAAAGCTAATGCCTAGTCAAAAATATCACTAGGATCCATTCTCAAATAATCATCTGCCAGTAAAGATATGGTATGTGTCCTCTAACCGGCAATTTTTCTGCTAAATTCCATTGCAGGATAAACTGTTATGACTCGAGGCCCTTTGAACCAAAATGGTTTTGCCGCCAAATGGCACCACGAAATATTAGTTATGGTCAGAGGCCTAATGCGTTCCTTAGTGGCATTAAATTCTTGAGATATGAATTAATATGATATAATCGATAGGGCACTAAGCCCTCTGTTAGCTAAGGTATATTAAAATTTATCCCCTATGGCAAATATCCAACCTAGGTCTACAAGGTCCCCTTGGACGAAGCAACCCATGGCTGCCAACAAGGATCCTTCTGTCAGGTTGGGTCGACTACCTCCTCTGACTAAGTAGACCAAGGACCACGATGACCCAGGATGATAGAACCATGGGATCTTGATCGGGTCCATCATCCATTCCCCCACCATCCTCTTTAAGTGTAAGGAGATGAAATTTCTATTTTAAATATCAAACCTTTCAAATTCCCAACTTCAAACCTAATTCTCAAATTACAAACCCATGTTGCTACTATACACCTGATACTGCATATCTATAGATACAACGTATCTGATTGACGTTTAGCCTTAATCAAAAGTTCTTTCTTGTTATCGGGAGCGGTAATTAACTATAAAACCAAAACTCAGATCATAAAGTCCTTGCAAAATAAGGGCGAAATCTCTGGGTAGTGTCTTATCTACAAACCTATCTGTCTTCCCAAAATTTATCCTGGAACATGTACTTAAATCCATTAAAACTCCCCCAAAAGATAAAAAGCAAAGTCGGGCTTAGGCTAGGGCTGAATTTTTGAATCCCATGGACCTATAGGCTAACCGCTCCTTTGTGACAAGATTTGCAATGAGTAGCATGTGAGTCCCTTATAAACAGTGAATCTTACTTGTTACCCCTACAAAATCTATTAAATATGGCATAAGGTTAGGCCCACTAAAGGAAATTAAGAGTTCACAAAAAACACTGAATAACTCTATAGGTTGATTCCCCCCTTTGGGAAAAGATCCATAATGAGTAGCCTGCAAGTCTTCTATAGTTGGATAGTCTAGATGGTACTCTTGTGAAGAATTTAAATTTGGCATAAGGCACAAGCAACTTAATCCAACTTGTGTCAAGCTCATATATAAATATTGATCTGCAACAAACTTTTCCTTTTGGATATAGAGATAAAAAGTTACAGTCAACTCGATTATCTACCTCTTGCCAATTAAATGAAGTTGCAAGGAACATCCATCACTTCCCCTAAGCCCAAGAATTAGAAAATTATATCAGTTATCTCCATACTATTTCTTGTCATATACTTAATGGAGAACTCACCAAGAAATATTTGCTTTTATGACCAAGCTTGTTAATAACATTGATAACATGTGGTGTATGTATTAATATCAGTAAAATTAGTGATAGTAATAGTAAATCGATATAGTGAACAGTAAAGTCATATAATAATAATGAATCAACATGTATTTTAGTAATCATACTAAACAAGTAAGGCATTCTGATTTAATCAATTTTTTTTTTCACTATTGTGTCAATGTCAATAAATCCTGCGCTCAGTAATCAAAGTCTTCGCTCTTTGCCCGTTGGCACAATCATAACTTCTTATAACTCCTAATTGTTATATCAGATAACACCAAATCCTAGTATTTAAAGGAAAGCCTATTGGCCCACCATCATGTACAGGTTAATCAATTTTCAACTAACATGTCAATTAGTCTTTAGTTTTCTTTTACCCACACTTATTATTATAATAATATTATAACATTAATAGTGACCAAATATTACTCAACCGCATACACACATTCATTTCCAATGCATTACGATAAATAAAATATAATTGAGTTTAATTCATAAAGTGTCAAATTGTCTTAAAGTAGACAACAGAAAATCATGCTGAGTAGAAATTCACTTTTTAAAAAATTATCTTTATTTTTGGTAATATAAATACAAATTTGACAAAAAATAATAAAAATACTAAATTATTGAAATAAGAAATAACATAATGGTTTCTTAAAATGAGGAGAGAAAATCTCCACACATGGTTGACTAACGAAAATCGCTCTACGACCTTTAAATCTGAAGTTCTATTTTCTCTCTAATTCTCTAATTCCATTCTATGTTAGCCAAATGAAGCGATTAAAAAGGATTTTAATGGATTCTCTAAAGAGATTTTATATAATTATAATAAAATAATTATATAATATTAATATAGTTATATAATTTAATTGATTTTTAGTATAATTTAATTAATTGATAGTTGAAGGTAACAAAAAACATCATCATTGATTGGCTGATAAATACTATATGTGATTAAAGGAACTAGGGAATTGAAAATGTTCAGCATGATTTGAGTTTTCTTTCACAATTTTGACAGGTTGTTTTTCAATTAATCCATCGGGAAAGTAACAAAACTATTCATTTGTGCACTTCTTTTCTCTTTTGCTCTTTTTCACAGTTTTGAGTGAAAAAAATGTAAATGGAATAAACAACCCTTCATCCTTTTTAAATGTGTTGAGGGATGACAGTGTAGAGTTTAGTTCATACGTAGTTGTATATTTTTATATGTTCTTTCATTTTAAGTAATGCAAATGCAAGTTTAAAAAAAAAAAAACCCACAACAAATACTTCACACTAGGTCACTCACCATCTCAAGTGATAGTGTACCCAAGTTTTCTAAATATCCAAGGAGGAACCTTCCAAAAAAAAAAAATCTTTACTATGCCATGAGTAGCCCCTATTTCCACTCTTTGAAATGCGAGTTCCCTCCTTATCTTTGTAATCACTTTTAGTATCACTACTCCCAACGAGCTATTGGCCTCCCAAACCACTCCTTGTAGGTTTACCATTTTCTCTAATAGGCTAAGTAACCCAACCATAACCTCCAGCATACTCATCCCATGAGATTGAATGATGTCGCCAAAGTGGTCCACAATTAGTGAGTATAGTGGTTTTTCAATCACATCTTTCTCCTTGGAGGTGAGGACTTCTTGTTTCTCTACAAGTGTAGCCTCCTACTCAACTGCTACCTCTTCATCTTGTTCGATAACCAAAGAATCACATGTTGTACATGAAGGCTTGGTAGCTCAAATTTCTTATACAGGAGGTGCCCCTTAGTCAGCATTAAAGTGTCAGCAACTGAAAACTTTTTATTTGAAAAACTTAAGTGAATCAAAAAAACCCTATTGTGTAGGATCGTTTATCATTTGTACAACCCAGACACCATTATGCTAAATACAATGCCTCAAACTTGCTCAATAGGTGCCCTAGCAATTCACTCAAGAAAATGCAGACCATATGCTTTTCTTAGTAGTAGGCACCCACTCTTCTGACAAAGCCCGCCTCAAATAGTAAAGATAACTTTTCTTCTTTACCCACCGTTGCTCAGCATGGTTGGTTGGCGAGTACAGTTGGGAACCCTCCAACTCGTGAGCAGCGCCTCTTAAGTGGGGGTCAATCAAGTGCATGCCAGGAGGTTTCTTTGGTGGGTGCCTCTTCTAGGTCAGTTGAGGATTAGTCACGCGACCAAGCCTCCTTTCGGGGGTGGCAGCTGATGGATACCCTATTCTAAAAATTAAAAAAAAAAAATCTTCTTTTTACCTTTACCAGACAAACAAACCTGCTTAGCTCCATGAGGGTTCACTATAACCCAAATAGATGCTACCTCCTTAGTTAGAAATACAGCTACCAGGCACCTCAATGGCACTTACCTTGACATCCACACAGTTAAAGGCTCATTGCCATCAGACTTTGAGGACAGAACAAACCTCTCAGCTTGGTCGACATCACCACCAGTTATGGCAAGTCCGATCCTGTAGATTTTTTTACCTCAATCGTTAGAACTACATCCACCTTTACTTCCCAAAGTTCAACTTTCCTTTTTGTAGGAGGGGCTGTGATGGGCTAGGAAGAACCTTGTATAGTCTGCTCACCTTCTTCAATCTCCTTACTTGGCAAAGTATCAGTCACTCCTCCCTCGAACCTATCAACCTTTCCAAAGTAAAAGTCTGGTCTCTTTGAATGTTTAACATTCACTAGAGCTTACTCGGTAGGATTCATCTTCACCGTACTTAAAGGTCTAAAGTATTTCTACTTCAAATGTTCAAAAGAGTCAAGGATTTCTAGTGCAATAAACGTTATTTATAGGAGATTAAGTAGTGTCACATCACCAAGAATTTGTGCACTTATGGTGGCTAGAATAAATAGGGCGGAAATTTTTACATTTAATTTTTATTACTATTTGGTAGCTGCATTTAATACTCATGATTTAATTCACTTATACTATTCATTATTCTCCTACCAAAATGTCAAGTAAATTAGTGAACTTAATGTACACTCACATATACCCTCACAAGTGTCTAGCAGGTAATCAGAGAATCGTGATGAAGGAACTTACGCTCGGTGATGGACATCAAAAGGTCGTCAAGCCCTTCTTGCTTAATTCTATCTAAGGAAATCGTCCCTTGATTGTGGTGGGGCTTGTGTAGATTATCGAGATTGATTCTATCTTAGCTTAACTAGATGTGACATACAAGATCTAAATGTGATTATATTTTCTTTGATACGTCAATAATTAAAGCCTACTTTAAAAAGACATAAGTATACAGGCCAAATCACGATTACCTGCTCAGATTTATAAGCAGTAATAAGAGACAAATGTACCTTCATAAAAACTCTAACAAGTTCAAATACTTTACAGATCTTTGAAGAAAGAAAAGACTAGCTGAGCAGCATCAGAAGTTGTTATCATTATTTTATATGAAAAGCTATCAGAAAAAGAAGATTCTGAGGATCAGCTCTCAGCTGTTGAAATCTATGAGAATAAGAGGCAGCTTTCATCACAAGCTAATTAACTTGAGGGGAACTTTTATCTTTTAAAAAAGAAGGATGTGTTAAAAAATGCATATTGATCTCTATAAACTGAGAAAGAAAAATATTCATTTAAATTCATCTGTTGAGGTCATTTATGCATTGCTGAAGTCCAAAGAATTTCTTGAAATAATATCTTCAAAATTTGATGGGGTTTAATTAAAAATAATGATTTGGGGAAGCTAAACGAGTCATTCCTGCTAGAGCCAAAATTCAATACTTTTTGAAATTTCTATCTGTTTGTGATCGATACTGAATCTTGTGAAAGTATCTCTAGCGAAGATGAAGAGATAAACAACAATGAGGCTTCAAATCAAATTTTAAAATTTTCCTTTTCTTTTGTACTTTTTCTTCCCTTTTAATTTTGTGAGGCTCTTGGGTTGTGTCAAATCATCAGAAAATGCTACATTTGAGCGATGTAAATAAAATTATGTAACAAGATATTGTACACTCACAGGTCTTTTTAGTATCCTAACAAGTATCGAAAACATGTCATAATAGGTGAACTCGACCTTATGGCCAAAAATACCAGAACTCAGCTTGAGACCCATCAATTTCGAAATCTGCAGAATATTTAACTATTTTGAACTATTTTGGCTAATAAAATCATTGAGATGGAGATTTTCACCATTCATTTCCCCTTAGAGAAGAATAGTTAAGTCATGACAACGACAACTATATTGATTTGAAGTTTGCTAGTTTTGTGGCTCGTGGTTGAGAGAAACAATTATGAGGCTAGAGTCTCTTTGAAAATTATGTAGACGAAGACATTCGGCTGTAGCATGCATTATTTGAGATGAAATTTTTTATGTATTTCACTCATCTCAAGATATATCTATGCAAATTTAAAGCTCGTACTGATCATTTTTTTAAGGGGATTTACATACATGCCACTTTATAACTCATATTACATATTTAACACCCTAAACTTAAATATTTCATATATACCACTCCATTCTCACTTCGTTATTCCAAGGAAGAGCTACAGGTTGCAGGTTGCGATGCTTCAACCAAACCTAAGAATTAACAAGAAGACCTTCACGGAGGAGGAAGAGGAAAGGCTTTTCTCAGCTTATCGACTGTATGGAAACAAATGGGCTCTCATAGCGAGGTTGTTCCCTTGGAGAACTAATAATGCTATGAAGAATCACTAACATGGAGGCACAGGGAGCTGTCCAACGCCCTTAGAAGGAGAAAGCCCTCAAACTCCATTTCTTCTTCTTCTTATTGTTCTTCATCTATTGCAATTAATAAGAGCCTAAAGGTGAACAATTGCAACAATGCTTGCATTGTAGAATCAACCATCTCCAGCAATAGAGATGAGTCTTTGTCTACAGGCACTGGCCTCTCCCTCAACTCCTCTCAATATAGAAGCGAGGAGTTCATTGCCAATTCCTAGCGAGAGGAGCATATCCTAGCGGGAGTGAGGGCTTGTTGCAGACGGAGTAAGAGTTGGTGGCGACGGAGTGGTAATTATGATGTTATTTTTGTGTTTGAGTGGTATATATGAAATATTTAAGTTTAGGATGTTAAATATGTAATATTAGTATTATAATATGGCATGTATGAAATCCCCCTTTTTTTAATTAGAACGTTCTCATATTTTCTTTTATATATATATAGTGCTTATGTAATGCCCATGAACATCTGCATGAAGCATTTTTTTATTATATTATATTTTTTCTACTTTTTTAAAATCAGAAGATTTAAGCTTCGAGTTGTTGTTAGTTGAGGATGTGGATTGGTTATTTTTAATTACATGTATTATATATATATATATACTTTTTAATTGAAGATTTATTAATTACATTTTCTTTTAAATTAAAGAAAAGAAATTTATTTGTTGGCTTCATGATGGAGATCCGTTTTTGGATTTTTATTTTATTACTATCTTTACGTCTGTTTAGGGAGAAATGTTTTTGAGTTCAATCTTATGTGAATTTATAATAGTCGCTCAAATTGTTATTTGAGTTTCGAACTATATAAATAAGAATAATTAAAACTTTTATCTCACTACCATTGGGTCTGGTTTTTTTTAGAGGAACTAAAGTAATATATATGTCATAGTAAGTAGAAGAATTATGAAATGATACTCACTTTCATCTGTTGGTTGAGAGCCTAAGCTCACTTTCATGCATATGTATTGTGTGTGTACGTTTACGTTTAATTTGCACAAAAGTCCCAAAAAAAGTAGAAGAATTATCGAGAAAAGATCTTTTTGGACCTTGAAATCAAAAGTAAATCCAACTATTCATTAATGATTGGTGTGTGTATAATGTGAATACACCATCATGCATCTTGGGCATTGCCTTCCGTCAGGCTCTGTAGTGCCATCTTTCATAAATTATACGTAGGAGAGACTATGACAGATTAGTTTATACTCGCTCGTAAAAGACTATGCCCAGGCAAATAAAGTTGATTTAATAGAAGCACATTAAGGAGAAAAAAAAACAACACAATTCAAAGAGGAAGAGATATTTTGAAATGAGACTTTATATGTTAATGTAAATAATGGTTGACTACCTATTTATAGATGGAAACTAAAATCTATACTATAGAATTGATAACATGATATTAGTACATAGGAAAAGTATGCTGAACATGTTGCACACTACACGAAAAATGCCCTAAACCGGCGGTTTGGCCGTCGGATTTTAACGACGGCTGCACCGGTGATTTTGCAAATGTAAGCCGCCGGTAAGGGCGGCGGTCCCTAAACCGACGGTAAACTGCCGGATGTCAACAAGAACCGACGGTTTACCGGCGGTTTAGACCGCCGTTGATAAGTGACTTTTTACCGGCGGTCAAAACCGCCGGAAAACCGCCGGTTTAAGCCCTAATACACCGAGCCCCGCGTCTGGCATTTCATTTTAACTCTTTCCTTCTCTCTCTCGGTCGCTCGCTCTCCCGTCGCTCGCTCTTTCCTAGGGCCGCCTCCGCTCTTCTGACCGCCGGCTAAGAATCTCCTCCGGCCGCCGCCCCCAATCCGACGCCGCCGACGACGTTTGTCCG